>NC_133617.1:700032358-700037358 GCF_048593235.1 Sminthopsis crassicaudata
AAGACTCCAAGAGCCTAAAGTCTGGAGAACAGAAGACTTAGGGACGACATGCTAATTGTTTTCAAGTCTCATGCTTTCACATGAAGGAGGGAATAGACTTGTTCTTCTTGGCTCTTGAGAGCTAGGATTAATGGATTGATATTACAGGAAGGAAGATTTTTGGCTCAGTCTAAGGGAGAAGTTTGCTAACAATGATGAATCATAGCATTTTACAATTAAAAGAAACTTCCAGGCCATCTAGACCAACCAACTCATTTTCCAAAGGAAGAAACTAAGTCCCAGAAGAGTTCAGATGTGGCTTTTCAAAGTCATGCGGGTGGCATATGAAGCCGGGCTTCAGACCCTAGATCCAGTGCCCTGCTCCTATTAGATCTGTTCCCACGTGGAATGGGTTGCATAGGGAAGAAGCAAGATTCTAGTCCTGGAGGTCTTCAAACAGAAGCTGGATGGTTATCTGTCAGAGGGGAGTCATTGGAACACGTTGAGAGTGGGAAGAGACCTCCAAGGTCATCTCATTCAACCTCTTCATTTGAACTAAAGGGAAGCTGGGATTGGTTCAAGCTCACCCAGCTGGCAAATAGGAAAACTGGAATTTAATTCTGTATTCTGTGATTCCATTCCATCCCTTCTTCCATTTCCAGGTTCCTGCGTCACGTCAGGAACTAGCCAGAATGATCTCTAATGTCACTTCTAACCCGAAGATTCTGTCATTCTAAATATGACTTGACTTGAATAGTCTGTGTTTGGTATCCCAATGATAGCATTTCCCTTTTAGTCTTGGTGGGGGGTCGGAGAGAAGGGTTTTATTTGTCCATGACATCAACCCAGCGGGAATGCTTGATGGAGCCACATTCTAATGATGGTCTAAAAAAATCCCAGGGACCTAGCATAGCCTTCTGTCCCCATACAAACACCCGGAGTATTTACTTGTGTTTTTATGAGTGAGTTACTAGTTCAAGCCAGAAACACGGCAGTCCAACCTGGCTAATCTGGGCTTGTTTTTGCTTTGTCTATCTGTCTGGGTACCTAGGAGATGGGAACCCGTCTCATAACATGTGTGCACTTTTGACTTGAGCAAATGCTGTTCATTTATACAATTTGGAGGGAATCATTGGCAAGGCAGTTTTAACTCCTTTTCCCCCAATCTCTCCCTAGAAATTCCCCTACATCACTGCCATATGTTTTTGTAGGGAGGCTTCACATATGCCTAGATAGCTCTAAAACAACAACAAAAAATTTTGAGATCAGACCTGTGATTTTATTGTTACAGGAAGTTTCCAGTGAGAAAATTCCTTTTTACCAATGTAGTCTTGCTCTCTAATCTATAATCTTGGAGAATCACCTGAGGACACTGAGAAGTTAAATGACTTGACCAGGGTGATGTAAACAATTTGGATCGGAGGACATATTTGAGCCTAGATCATTCTTTATTCATGACATAATACTGCCTTTCATGATTCTGAAATACAGTGTGTGAGTTTGAGTCTGTTGTGCTAAGATAACTTTCTCATTAATACCTGCTGCAATGCCTGAAATTCCACCATTAGAGAATAATTCCTTTAGATTAAAACCTTGTTACTCCTTTTCACAGTGTAAAGGTCCCTGTGAAAGTTAACACTAAGTTATCAACTTTTATCAGCCATTAGTACTATACAATTTTAGACAATTACAGAGTGGCAATCACAAGAACTCATTTTTAATATATTGATTTAATGCTTATTAGGCACCTTCTTACCAACAGCCCCATGAGCAGATAGTATCAGTACTCTTATTTCCCTTTTATAAAAGAAGAAACTGAGACTCATTAATCAACTTGACCATGATCAAACAGTTAAGTATTAGATTTAGGATTTGCACCCAAGTCTTCTTACTCTAAACCTCAGGCTCTTTCCACTATAAAACTTAAAAGGTGATTTAGTTTGACTTAATTCAAAAAATGCTTATTAAGCATCTACTATTTGTGATGCTCTGCTCTCAAGGAGGGTATGATCTAATGGAGGAGAAATGACTATGTGCACAATAATTATGCCACAAGGAACAGTGGAATAATGGCAAAGGAGAGGTCCAGGTCAAATGCTATGAGACTGTTAGAAATCACTTTCATTTGTCCCACAGGGCAAAAGTAAGGCTTCATGGAAAAGGTGTCAGGAAGGAAGGAAGGAAAGGGAAAGGGAAAGAGAAACGGAAAGGGAAAGGGAAAGGGAAGGAAAGGGAAAGGGAAAGAAAGGGAAAGGGAAAGGAAGGGAAAGGGAAAGGAAGGAAAGGAAAAGGGAAAGGGAAAGGGAAGGGAAGGGAAGGGAAAGGGAAAGGGAAAGGGAAGGGAAGGGAAGGGAAAAGGAAAGGGAAAGGGAAAGAAAGAGAAGGGAAAGGGAAAGGGAAAGGGAAAGGGAAGGGAAAGGAAAGGGAAAAGGAAAGGGAAAAGGAAGGGAAGGAAGAATTTTTAATAGTTAAAGAAGGGTGTGCAAAGATGAGTTCATTCTAAGGATGGCAGATGGTATAGGTGATAGTTAAGAGACAGAATAGGCTGTGTCTGTAGGATAGAAGCAGAGCTCATTTTGGCCAGAATGTTGAATATATAAACATATATTGAGAACTATTAGAAAAGGCTGACCAGGTGAATTAAAAGTCAAATTATGAAAAGCATTTTGGTCCCAGAATCTGGACTTTATTTGCTAGGCAATTGGTGGAGCTACTAAGAGTTTTTGAATGAAACATGCTATCCTAAGCATGGAGCTAAGGAGATGAGACAGAAAAGAATACATTTAGTTGAGAGGAGAAAGATAAGAGAAAGTCTAAAGCCACTGTGGACAGAACCCAGATTTCTATTTGCTCAAAGTGAACATCCAAAGACTTCATATACAATAAGAAAAGGGCTAGGTCGGCCTGGATCAGTCCTCCTGCTCCTCCAAATCAAAGGCCTGTCTCTAAAGTCACTGAAGGACAGTACAGAACAGGCTGTGGTTGCACACCATGTTGAAAGGTTGAGATGATCCCAAATATTTCTAACTTCCCTTCTTTTATTCTTTCTCACCTGCCATAACAGGTCATGAATTCTTTGTGGTTTAGAGGTCAAACCAAGATAAGGAATAATAGAAAGCAAGACAGTGAGCTCTCTTTCCACAAACCTCTCCTAACAGATTTCGAAAATGTACCAGATTGAATCCTGATTGGGAAATCCAAAAAAAGTCACAGTGAGTTCTTTGTCCAGCCTTGCTGGGCACATGGAGATAGACAGGGAGGTCTGTGAAATTGGAACAGGCCAGGAGCACATACAGAACATTCTAGCACCCAGGGAAAGGCTGTGTGTCAGGGAATGAGAGGTCTCAGACCCACATTGTAAATGGGAATCTCCCCATTTGCATAACTGCAAAGACACAAGAGTTGAAAGATGGAATGTTGTGTATTAGGAATAACAAGTAGTTTAGCATAGCTGGATTCTAATGTGTGTAAAGACAAGTGACATATAAGAAGCCTGGAAAGAGATCATGAAGGGCTTTAAATGCCAAGAGAGGATCTTATATGTAATCTGAGTGATAAGGAGTCCCTAGAGTTTATTGAGTAAAGAAAGTTCATGGGCAGGCCTGTGTTTTAGGAAAAAAAAAAATTTATTTGAGACTGAAGAGATTATACTAAATAAATCTCTCCATTTGAAAACTGTGATCTTCTGATTTTGCAAAAAGGGAATTTTAGATATAAGGAAGACTGTCCATACAGTTGATCTCTACCAAAGTAGAACATGCTTCCTTAGGAACTAGTGAGTTCTTTCTCCCTGGAAATCCTCACCTAGAAGTTGTGATCACTCACCATAGATTTTGTGGAGAGGATTCTTCTTCTTACAGACTGGACTCAGTCCCCTCTGGGGTTCCTTCCAGCTCTGAGATTCTGTTTCTCTGTGGCTATCCTTTCTAGGGAATTTACTTTTTTCTTTTTTTCTTCCTTTATTTTATTTTTTTAAATTAAAGCTTCCTAGTTTCAAAATATATACATGGATAATTTGACCTTCACCCCTACAAAACCCTGTGTTCTAATTTTTTCCCTCCCTTACATAAGAGACTCACATAAATTGATGCTAAGTGAAGTGAGCAGAACCAGGAGACTGTTGTACATGTTAACAACAAGATTATACAATGATCAATTCTGATGGATGTGACTCTTAATGAGATGATTCAGGCCACTTCCAATGATCTTGTGATGAAGAGAGTCATCTCCACCCAGAGAGAAGACTGTGGGAACTGAGTGTGGACCACAACAGAGTATTTTCACTCTTTTTGTTGTTGTTTGCTTGTATTTTGTTTTTTTTCATTTTTTCCTTTTTGATCTGATTTTTCTTGTATAGCTTGATAATTGTGGAAATATGTCTAGAAGAATTGAACATGTTTAACATATATTGGATTACTTGCTGTCTAGGGAAGGGAGTAGGAGGAAGGGAGGGGAAAATTTGGAACACAAAGTTTTGTAATGGTGAATGTTGAAAATTATGCATATGTTTTGAAAATAAAAAGCTTTAATTAAAAATATCATTGTGTGGAACAGTGTTCTCAAACTACTAAAATTAATGCAATTTCTTAGTTGGAAGGCCCTTTATATGAGTTGCTGTGTTCCATTTACCTGCATAAATGATAGGATCCTTATTGTTGCCCCCAGCCCAAATCTGCCCATCCTTTAGTTCAGAAATTCTCAATCACCTGCTAACAGGCATAGTTCAACACAGTCAATAACCCCATCTATCAAATTTAGACATTCTTGATATATCATAGAAACCAGCCAATGAGAAAGTAGCACCAAGAGGGACACTCTTGTTTCCAGATCCCCTATTTGGAATTTTTTTTTTTTTAATGACTTATTGATGTCTTTGTTATTTGATTGTCATGATGATTTCTGAAAGAAGTCCAACCTCCATCCCATCTCCAATGAAGAAAAACAATTAGGCCAAAAGTAAATATACAGGAACTATCAAACCATTACAATTGCATTTGTTTCTCTTAGTAGTTTGCCTCCCT
>NC_133617.1:700042358-700083141 GCF_048593235.1 Sminthopsis crassicaudata
GTTTGTCTTTTGCTCATAGAATAGTATGATGCTGAGATAGTGGACCTTTGGTTTCATTGGTACAATGACAAAACTAGCTAAATGGAAGTCAGCACCCAAGATAAGCATGGAGAGAGAGCCTCAAGCCGTCCTTGCCACGCCAAAGTCAGCAGGTCTAGATGACCCTCGTTCTAACCCTGAACGAAGTGGCGGAGGTAATTGCTGACTCAGAAAAGCTGTGGAAAATAGGAGAAATACAGCCAGATCGTGAAGGGCAAACATCTCGATTTCCAAAAAAGAGAAGAGTGGAATCCAGTCTGCAAACTCTAAGCTAATGTATTTGATTCTGACTCCTGGCCATGTTCCAGAATGTTATGAAAGTGAGGGCCCTTGAGAAGGAAGAGAATTATGGAGGACCCTCACTATTTCACCAAGAAGATGGAGAAGACCAACCTTCTCTCATTTTTGGACTGGCTTACCAGACTGGCAGATGAAGGGAATGCTCTAGACTAGTTTTCTAGATCTTAGAAAACATCTGACTCGCTCTAAGAGGAGGTTGAGATTTTCCTAGATTGATAAGACCTCTCCCTCACAGAGGAACTGCCCAGCTGGTGGCTCAGGGAAGAAAGTGCCAGACCTGGAACCAGGAAGACCAGAATGTAAATCCAGCCTTAGACACCGACTGTGACTCTAGCTGAACAGCTGACTGCCTTCTTTTCCTAAACTGAAAAACGGAAATAATCATAGCATTTCCCTTCCTGGGTTGTTGTCCGAATAAAACAAAACATCTGAAAAGCACTTAGCATATAGTAAGCTAGTAATGAATGCATGCTGGCTGACTTTGAAAAGACATGATCTCTGCCTTAAAGTATTTGAAGGACTGGTGCGTATGGAGCAGGAAGAGAGGATGGAAGGAGGCAAAGTTAAGCCTGACGGAAAGACACAAGAGAACGAAACAAAACGCTCTGATCAGGGCCCTCCCAAGGGGAGCAGGCCCCTCATGGGAGGCCTGGCCACTCTCAGGGAGGCGCGCTTCTGTCTGGCTCTGGTTGGGCCTGTGAGGTCCCTCCAGGCCTAGGAGTCTTCAATAAATGAAGGAGGATAAGATTGGTTCTAAAGGATTCTGAGGACCAGGACCACTTAGTGAAAAATTACAGCCACAGATCCTGGCTTAATAATACTCTGAAATGGAAGGGGGAAAGGCCAGACACCTTCACGAGCGCCCTCTTCCTGGGCCTCTTCAAAAAGAAGCTCAAGGGCCATTTGACATCATCTGTGGGGGGACTTAATGCTTTGGGTGGCCCTGGACGGAACGACAGCAGCCTTTCAGATGGGAGAGTCTTGAAAACTAGAGGTCACTTTTCTTGCCAGAGAAGTGACCGAGTTAGGGTTACCAGTCTGAATTTGGGGGCTTCTCCTCCTCTCTCCTTTTCTAGGCCTTTCTATCAACAAATATGGGGAAAGTTAGCCTTTATCTAGGTTGGCAAATCTCCTTTACACCTGTGACCTCACTTGTTCTTATGGCAGCCCCGATATAAACCCCATTTTATAGATGAGGAAGCTGAGGCTTAGAAAGCTGAAGTGATTTACCTAGTTATGTGGCCAGTAAGGGTCTGAGGCAGGATTCAAACACTGCTTACTAGGCCACAGGCTGCCCTGATTACAAGCCGGTGTAAGTCAGTGGTCAGAGTTCCCTGGGGGTGACAGGAGAGCAGAGACCAGGCCAGAGAGCTCCACTGCGGCTCTTCCTCTAGGCCAAAGCATGCCATCGGCAGAATCAGAACTCAGAACCCGAGGCGAGCCTGGGACTCCATCCTGGGGTCTTTGGCCTCCCTCGGAGGTGTGTCCGGTGCTTGTGTTGGTTGTGTGCTAGTGTGTAATGTGTGTGTGTGTGTGTGTGTGCAGTAGCAGGGGAGGGGGCCGGCTTCCCGGAGAAGAATAATGAGAAAACCTCCCGCCCCCGCCCCCGGCTTTGCCCTTTGGCCCCTTTGTGGCCACCCGGGCCCCAGACCCTCTAACGGGGGCAGGGCAGGTACGATTCCTCTCGTTCTGAAAATGAAGAATTGAGGCCCAAACAGCAGCCGGTGACGAGGACTTCCCAGAGAGCTGGGAGTGCTCCTGGGGCCATCCCTAGTGCCCGGCTAACATTCCTGGGGGGGTCAGGGGTACCCCTTTTTTAGGGGAATCCCTTTTTGAGGAGAAGCTACATGGACCCCCTCCCCCCAGGATCATTTGTTTTCCAGCCTGGGAGCAGGACTCCGGCAGTTGGCAGAGGGTGTCAGGGCGGTTTTGTAATGGTAACGGGAACGCGGTGTTTGTGCTCGGAGGGGGTCTCGTGGCTGCTCGCTCCCATCTGGTTCGAATCGGCTTGTTTACCAGCCTCTGAGAAAATAAGAGTTGTACGGGCGTCCGTCTCTTCCCCCCCCCCCCCAGCAAGCGGAGCCACAAGTGGGGGGCACTCTCCCCGCCCCCGCCCGGAGCCGCGGCCTCCGCCTCCCCGGGCTGCCCGGCGGGGAGAGGCGTCCCGCCGAGTGACAACAGGCGCAGGGAGGGCCTGGCAGCCCCGAGGGCCTTCCGTTCCCCCGGGCCCGGGCCGTGCCGCCCGTCTGCCGAGTACTCGGGGCTTCCTCCCCCGCCCCGTGAGCCCACGCGAGGGCTCACCCTGCCGCCCCCCCGCCAGGAAACGGCCCCCGCACCTCGGGGACATGGAGAGGCTGAGGGGAGCCTCAAGTCAGAGCCTCTGGGGGGAAGAGGGCCCTGAGAGAAAGGGCAGTCAGACCCGTGGGGGCCAGGCGGGACCCCGGGGGGCCGGGTCAGCCCGCCGCCCCTCCCCCCAGAGCGCTCCCGGACCGCCCCTTCCGAGGGCCGGCTCCTTCCTGTCACGTGTCTCCCCCCTCCCCCGTGGAAAGTGAGCTCCTTGAGGACAGGCGTAGCCCATTCAGAACAGGTGATTTCGAATTGACCCTTGGACTGAGTGTGTAGAAGGAAGCGCGCTTTTATTACGCGTCTCTGTGGTGCCGGCCTTTGTGCCGGGTCTCATTTGATCATCCCGAATTCCTGCCAAGTGGAGGGCCAGCATTAATAACAGCCGGGACACGTTAAAGAGTCAGAGGTCGGATTTCAACTCAGGGCCTGCGGACTTCCGGGCTGGTGCTCTAACCACTGCACCACCTGGCCGCGCCATTAGCATTTCTTTAATTAAAGAAATTAAAACAGAGCTTAAGTGCTGTGCAGGGTCACAAATTATTAAGTATCTAAGGCTGGATTTGAACTCAGCGTTTCCGACCCCTTCCCCCACTGCTGAGCCAGTAAGAAGCGTGGCTCTGAATCCCAGTTCTAAAGGCTCCTCGCCGCCCACCCCCTCCTTGCTGCCGAGGTGCAGGGACTGGCTTTCGGTGACGCTCAGTAAAGAGACAACTTGTCCTCAGTCTTCATCTCTGTAGAATGGGGGCGTATTATACTTGTCCCCGTATACCTTCCAGGATTAACGCCAAGCAAGCGCTGTGCCAATCCAGAATTACCAGGGCTCAGGGGCACCGTTTCTGGAAAGGACTGGGGAGTGTTGTGTAAAACCCTGGGGCCGCGCGCCCTTTGGGATAGGAGAGGCCGAACGTGTCCGGTGGGTTATCTCCGCAAGGTCTAAGGGTGCGGAGATCGGGCGGGCGGGGCTGGGGGACAGCTCAGGGAGGAAAGGGGGCGGGTCCAGGAGTGGCCGGTGACAGGCCAGGAACCTGAGGCCCAAGCGGGTAAGTGACCGGCGAGGTGCAGGGCCGGGCCGGCTCAGAGCTGGCCTGCGGGGGCCGGGGCTCTCCACGTTCCTCCGGCCTCTTCCTTCCCTGGGAAGCGCCCGGCCAGGAGGTCCAGGAGCCGGCTCCAACCAGCTCTGGAGAGCCGCCTTCTGTCCCGCTGCTTGCCGAGGGCTGAGAAAGTGAGGGAGAAGACGTTAATCACGTGGAATTGATTAGAGGTAGAGGTGAGGGCCTTTCTTCTTCCGCAGGGCTGCTCGTTAAACTCTCTCTGGTGCGTGGCCGGTTCTCCCGCCACCGGCCTCCTCTCTGAGCCCTAGGAGCCGGGACCCCCGGACGGGAGGGGAAGGGGAGCGGCAGAAAAGGGCCCGACACTGCTGAAAGCAGCCCGTGTGCCCCGCCCGTCGCCGCTCCGTGGGCCCAGGCTCGGTGCTTTCCCGGCACCCGCCCGAGCCACAGGTGGATCCGCGGGGCCGCTGGTTGTGGCGGAATCAGTGACGTGCAGCAGGCGTGCAGCAGGCGCTCCATAAGTGCTTACTGATGGAGCAGAAGGGAGCGCTGAAGTTGTAGGGGAGCCCTGGCCGAGTCCCAAGCGTGGGGAGAAGCGGAGAGGCCGATCAGGCCGGGCTCCACCACGGACCCGACCAGTTGCCGTCCCACAGGACGGGGAGAGCAGCCGCTTCTGGGTAGTTCTCTGTTTCAAACACCAAGCCACAATCCGCCTCTGAACTCCTCGTTTCCGGGCTTGCTCTGGGGGGACAAGCACAACAGTCTCTTCTCTCTCCCACCATTTGAAAAGTCACCACTCCGTGCCCCGCTTTCCTTCTCCCACGCTGCGTCTCTTCTGCGGGCGAGACGCCCCGCCTCCTTCGGCCGAGCCCCTAGAGTGCGGCCTTGAAGCCCTTTCTCGGCTTGGCGGTTCTCAAAGTGCCCGGCGGAACGGAGCCAAACGCCCCATGGGCTCCGAAATGTCCCGGAACGCCACCTCCTCCAGGAAGCCCCTCCAGATTGCCAAGGGGTCAGTGCCCCCTTTGAGAGGACTCCAATCTACTCTAACCCTTTCAGACCTGCTCTGACTTTCCAGGAGTCCCCTGCCCCGATAATGACGGCGCCAGAAATGGAAGGAGGTGATCGGATCTTACGCCGGGGAAACAGGCCCGTAAAGTTTAAGTGGCCAAGGTCCCGAAGCTCATAACCAGAGCCCGGTTTCCGGGGTGCGGAAGTCGGATCCCGGGTTTCCTGGGGTTTCAGGGAGGATTCTCCCGGCAGGGCCGGGTGTCAATGTGCAGAGGCAGGCGGAGGAGAGCAGGGTCGGAAGCGCTCTTCACTGCCATGGGCTAAGGGGATTTGGGGAGTTTCCAGGGCGCCATCGTCACCGGGCCGGGAGCCAGCAGGGTCCGAGTCCAGATTCGGCTGCAGACGCTTTCGGCGGAGTGGCTCTGCCTGAGGGTCCTCCTCTGTAGCGTTGGCTGGAGAAGGAAATGGCAAACGCCCCCCAGCGGGTGGCGGAGCCAGAGGGCTGAAACAAGGAACCACAGCTTGTGCCGGCGCTGCACTAAGCATGGGCTACAACTGAGAGTGAAGTCCCTGTCCTCAAGGAGCTTCCGATCTAAGGGGGAACAAGGCACAAAGGGAAGCGGGAGGGGGCGGAAAGGGCCCCAGGGTGCAAGCAGAGCCGGCCATTCTATTCCCTGGTTCAAACCGAGGGAGCCTCCGACGGGAAGTGGGGGGTTTCAAAGGTCAGGCTCTGCCCCTTTATGGAGGGAAGCTTTGATGCTGCTCAGCGTCCCATCCTCCAGTCAGAAGGGAGAGGGGGAGGAGCTGGTGAGGAGACTGGGACCACCTCAGGCTAGTAGAGAGCACGGATCCGGAGGCATCTCGCCCCCACACCAGCCTAATGGAGAGCTCTGGGCCGGAGGCCACCGTGTGGCGCCCCCCCCCCCCCCCCCCGGCTGTTCTCAGGCTCTGAGGCTGGATGCGTCAGGCCAGTGTCTGCCGGGCTGCCGTAACTGGTCCATTTTCACTTTAGCCACCGGCCGGGCTGGCTGGCTTTGCACTCTCTTTAACTGCACTGCCACGAAATCCTTGCGGCCTCCCTTTGATCCCGCAGAGCCCCCCACTCAGCGCTTGCCCTTTTAGGCGAGGGTAAAATGAGATCGTTTGTAAAGCCCTTTACGCGGCTCCGCGTGCCCTGTAAATGCTTGCCATTGTCATCACGCTGCGGATGAGGAAACCGCACAGACATTGACTTGCCCCAGAGTCCTTAGTGAATTCTTACTTTTAAATAAGGGTTTGAGCCCATCAGGTCCTTAACTCACTCCTCACTACACCCCACGGGCGCTCCACAGGGGCCCCTGGAGGAGAAGAGGATCTTTTTCTCTTTGGATCATTGCGGCAAGCTGCTTCATTCTAGAAGAGGGGGCCCCTCATTTAAACCAAGCTGTGTCCTAGACTGCTCAGTACCTGCAATTTACAAGCAAGCAACAAGCATTTATTGAAGGCTCCCCGTGGTTTGTCCTACCCTTAAGGAACTGGATGGTGCTTCCTCCAAAACATGATTTTTAGGCAAATACAGAAATCTATCCCGAGTACTTTACCCCGTTAGGGGGCGCAGTGATGGGGTACAGGAAGTCCCGAAGGCAGGGAGGTGATGCACCAGAGAGAATTCGGTCCCAGCCATCTTCCAGGCAAGGGGCAGATGCTTTCTTGTGACCCCGTGAGGAGGGCAAAGTCCCTGATGAGTCCGCAGCGAACCAGGGGGAGACGGGACCTTTTCCTGACAAGGACACAAAGCGAGGGGCGCAAGGAGGCTTGCTGCTTGCCTCAGAAAGTCATCTGTTTGTACAGAGTAACCTTGGGGGAGACACCTAGCGCTTGGCTTCCTGTTTGCATTCAGTAACTGTACGCTTCAGCTCCAAATGATCCTCTCATGGCAAGAAATCCAACAAGGGCGCACGGACCGATAAGACAGTCCTGCCAGTGTCCCTCTGGGGGCAGGGACCCGGCCTTTGGCTGGGTCTGTTCCGTTCACCCCATCAGCGGTGCACAGAACACCGGGTCTGGAGTCAGGGAGAACTGACTATTATTGTGTGATCCTGGCAAGTCACTTAACCCGGTTTATCTCAGTTTCCTCGTCTGTAAAATGAGCTAGAATTTTCACAATCCATTGCTAAATTTAATCTCCCCAAATCCCCAACGGGGTCTCAAAGCACTGGACAGGATTGAGAGGACTGAACGACCGCAGAAGCAAAGACGCGGTGGCCGCCGCAGAGCCAGCCTCGGGCTTCTGGGATCCCTAATCCAGACTTAGAGCCATCCTCGCTCTGGGAGATCAGAGAGATTTCACCTGGGGCTGCGGAGATGCTGTGGGAGGTGACACCCCTGGGGGAGCTGCAGTAAAAGTACACACACAACATGCTTCTGCTAATCACTGGGGGCAAAGTGGCTGGGGCCGCCCCTTCCACGGCACCCCCTTCCTTCCATCTTTTCCCAAGCCTTCCGTGACCTCTTTCCCCTTTAACCCAGGCCTTGATATAAATTCCCAGGAGGTTCCCAGCCCAGCCTCCTTTGTGTGAGCTGTGGAAGGAGAGAATCTGAGGTGGACCCCTGAGGCAAGACTGCCACATAGCCCCTCTTCAAGGCAAAGCAGACAGTTTGGGGCAATAGTCGCACCGGCCACCCTCCTGAGTTGGATTAGTCCTGCTCGCCCGGCTCCATTAACAAGCCGGGGAAGATACTTTGGAAAGCAGACGGCCATGGCTAGAAAGGCGACGGGGCCCAATACTGCCACTGACTCACTGGATGGCAGCTTTGGCTAAGTGCTTCCTATTTCTGGACTTCAGCTTTCCCACCGGCAGAATTAGGGCGCTGGATGCAATCGGTCCTGAAGTCACGTTCTAAGGCCCTCCCCTCTGAGCGATCATTTCTAAATTTGTTTTCAGCTGTGACATTTTGTGCCCCACAGTTCCTCCCAGGTCTGACATTCAGTGCTTTTAGGATCTCTCAGAGCTCTGACACTGATTTCTAACATTCCATGTTCCTAGCTCTCCCTCATCTCCGACATTCAGATCGATTTAATAAACATTTATTAAGTGCCTTGTGTTTGCCAGGATGATGCGAAGTGCTGGAGTTGCAAAAAGAGGCAAAAGCGGGTCCCTTACCTCGAGATGCTTGCACTCTAACAGGGCGAGAGCGCGCTCTGATATTTTATGTTCAAAGCACTCCCCTCCCCCGACTCCCTCCATTCGGAGGTCCCTGCCAGCTGCACTAACTACTCCAGGGCCGGCCCCATTTCTGTGCTCCCCCAGGCCTGGCTTTCAGCGCTCTGAGCTCCCTTTTCTGTTTCCATCCTTTGTGCTACTGATCCTCCCAATCTCTCTCTGAGCATTGAATGGCATTCTTCCGCAGGAGAGGCTAGGGACCGCACCCCCCTCCCCTGCCCCTTCTTTGCTATACTTGCTGGTGTTAATAACAGTGTATTTATAGATGGCCAATCTGAACCTGGGGAGGAGCAAGCCCCCCTCCCCCCCTCCCCTGTAGCTGCTTACTCACAATCTAACACCAAGCTGTTCTGGCTCCTGACAGAGAGGATTTTGGAGGAGGGGGAGTGGGGGGTGTGCCTGAGTGTGTGGGGGTTTCTAGGACACCGCTGCTACTTACATAAGAACCATTGCTGTGCCAGGGGATCTGTGTATTCCGAGGTTCATCCTTAGCTGATTAAGAGCTGACTATTCCATGTGGGGGCTGGGGGGGGGTGGCGGGGATGCTGGAGAAGGGGCAGTTATATAACCGTATATTTATTTAGACTCAATCCTCAACTTAAAAAATTAGGCTCAGGGAGAGGTTAAGGGTTCCTCAGCGCTGAGTGGGGGAGCTGGCAGCCAGCTTGCCTGGCTTGGGGATGCACAAGGTTCTCTAGAAGACCTGAAGGAGGCAGGAGCCCCAGGTGTGAGGGGGTGGAGTGAGTGGCGCGTGCGTGTGTGCGCGTGTGTGCGCGTGTGTGCGTGTGTGTGCGCGTGTGTGCGTGTGCGTGCGCGTGTGTGCGCGTGTGTGTGTGCGTGTGTGTGCGTGTGCGTGTCGTGTGTGTGTGTGTGTGTGTGTGTGTGTGTGTGTGTGTGTAGGGGTGCAGGGAGTACCTCTGGGATGCTCTGAAAAATCCAGCTCTGATCACCCTGGCTGATCATATTTCAGAGGAGTCAGTCAGTAGCCTAGGACATTTCACACTTTGCTGCAGTGTCGGGGTAGTTTTCTTGGGCCTGGAACTAGAACGCCACGTTCTGGAAAAAATGGAAAGGCTCCAGTAAAGCCTGGACAGATCGGTTTATTCTGGAAGAGATGTGGAGGGAGGAAGGGTGTTATTTCCATGGGATAGTCCAAAGGCACTCTAAAGGAATGTATATGTTCAGGGAGTCTACATTAATTTTTTTTTTAATTAAATTTCTTAAAAGCTCGTGGAATATGGGACACGGTGGGGCTAGGAACAGCTAATTCTTAATCGAAGATACTCCTTAGGGTCCTGTTGCTCTGGCGGCTAGGAATGCAGCTCAGTGAATGATGCTGCCCCTTCTTTTCCCAGTCAGCTATTGTTCTAGCACTCTGAACTCTGAGGTTTTAAGGAATAAAAGCAGCCGAAGAGCTGAGAACTAAGTAAATTATCCAATACAGTCATTGATAATGGGTAAAATTATGTTAGGATAATATTACTCAAGTGAAAGGGTAGTTTTTGAGGATACGGATCTACGCAGCTGTGACCAGGGGTCCCAGGTTGGACATTTACTCATTCTGTGACCGTGGGAAATCCCAGAACCTTTCTGACTCATCTATAAGATAGAGACAATAGAACTTAGACCGTCACCTCTACGGAATGGGGTTTGGCACATTATTGAGACTAGATGTCATCACCTGATGTAATAGTGATGGAGCATATGAGCTGGGGACAGACTCAGCGGGGGGAGACTTCAAGAGCGAGACCGTCGTGGGGCTCTCCTGCTTCCCGCGCTGAACCAAGACCCACTCCGGAGGAGGGCCTCCAGAGAGCCAGCCGAGCCCCCGGTGAAGGAGACAATAGAGACTTGATCCCTGGGATTCTCGTGGTGGTTACTCCGCTGAAATGAAGGCAGAAAACCAACCAGAACATTACGTCACCCACACGGAAGATTCTGGGGGCCCTTCTGGAGCACTGGAGAATCAGGATCGGTGAAGGCATTCAACTTAGTACATCGGGTGCTTTGGGGGTTCAGGGGAGTCTGTGAAAACAACTCCCTTCACTCTGGCCTTATGAGACTTACCCTTTAAGGGAGGAGGACCCTGTGGTCCTTCCCTTTTCCCCTCTCCCTCTGAAGGGTTTCACCCAGCTGCAAGAAACAGGCTACGGCTTTTCCTTCATTCTTTTTCTGTTCTAGCTACAGGGAGAGGGATCTCCCATCCGGCCTGGAAGCTAACATTATGGGGGGTCCAGGAATCCAGGAATATCATGTTGCAGTGAGCCCAAAATCAACATCCCGAGGACCAAATTCACTCTTTTTCCAAATGTCTCTTTTTTTCTCAAGGACACTACCATTCTTCAAGTCACTGAGGTCTGTCTTGGTGACTGTTCACTCCCTTACCCTATATTCCTATTCAGTAGGGATTGAGTTTCTTTTTTCTTTTTTTTTCTTGAAGCTTTTTATTTACAAAGCATATGCATGGGTAGTTTTTCAACATTGACCTTACAAAGCTTTCTGTTCCAAATTATCCCCTCCTTCCCTACCCCCTCCCCTAGATGGCAGGAAGTCCAAGACATGTTAAATGTGTTAGAATATATATTAAATCCACTATATGTATACATGTTTATACAGTTATCTTGCTGCACAAGAAAAATAGGATCAAGAAGGGGAAAAAACTGGGAAAGAAAACAAAATGTGTAGACAATAACAGAAAGAGTGAGAGTGCTGTGTTGTGGTCCATACCCAGCTCCCATGATCCTCTCTCTGGGTGTAGATGGCTCTCTTCATCGCTGAACAATTGGAACTGGTCGAATCATCTCATTGTTGAAGAAAACCACGTCCATCAGAATTGATCATCATATAGTCTTGGTGTTGCCGGGTATAATGCTCTCCTGGTCCTGCTCATCTCACTTAGCATCAGATCATGTAAGTCTCTCCAGGACTTTCTGAAATCATCCTCGTGGTTGTTCTTATAGAACAACCATATTCCATAACATTCATATACCATAACTTGTTCAGCCATGCTCCAACGGATGGGCATCCACTCAGTTTCCACTTTCTGGCCACGACAAAGAGGGCTCCCACAAACACTTTTGCACATACAGGTCCCTTTCTCTCTTTTAACATCTCTTCAGGATATAGGCCCAGTAGAGACACTGATGGGTCAAAGGGTATGCACAGTTTGATAGCTTACTGAGCATAGTTCCAAACTGCTCTCCAGAATGGCTGGATCCGTTCACAGCTCTACCAACAATGTATCAGTGTCCCAGTTTTCCCACATCTTCTCCAACATTTGTCATTATCTTTTCCTGTCATTCTAGCCAATCTGAGAGGGGTGTAATGGTACCTCAGAGTTGCTTTAATTTGCATTTCTCTGATTAATAATAATTTGGAACATCTTTTCATATGACTACAAATAGTTTCAATTTCTTCATCTGTGAATTGACCATTTATCAATTGGAGAACGGCTTGATTTCTTATAAATCAGAGTCAATTCTCTACACATTTTAGAAATGAGGCCTTTATCAGAACCTTTAAATTTAACCTTAAAATCCCAGTTTATTGCTTCCCTTCTAATCTTGTTTGCATTGGTTTTGTTTGTACAAAAACCTTTTAACTTAATATAACCAAAATTATCTATTTTGTGATCAATAATGATCTCTAGTTCTTCTTTGGTCACAAATTCCTTCCTCCTCCACAGGCCTGAGAGGTAAACTATCCTATGTTTTGTTCTGTGAACCTAAACGATTTCACTGATCAAGTACTCTGTTTCTTAGCCAATATCAAATGGTTTTGATGACCACTGCTTTATAATAATAGTTTTAGATCTGGTACAGCTAGGCCACCTTCAATTGTTTATTTGTTTTTGTTTTTGTTTTTTCATTAATTCCCTTGAAATTCTTGACCTTTTTGTTCTTCCAGATGAATTTTGTTGTTATTTTTTTCTAGGTCAGTAAAATAGTTTCTTGGGAATTTGATTGGCATAGCACTAAATAAATAGATTAGTTTAAGGAGTATTGCCATTTTTATTATATTTGCTTGACCTATCCAAGAGCACTTGATATTTTCCCAATTGTTTAGATCTGTCTTTATTTGTGTGGAAAGTGTTTTTTAGTTTTGCTCCTATAATTCCTGACTTTCCTTTGGTAGATAAATTCCCAAATATTTTATACTATCAACAGTTATTTTAAATGGAATCTCTCTTTGTATCTCTTGCTGTTGGATTTTGTTGGTGATGTATAAAAATGCTGATGATTATGTATATTTATTTTGTATCCTGAAACTTTGCTCAAGTTGTGGGTTATTTCTAATAGTTTTTTTATTTGATTCTCTAGGGAATAGAGATTGATTTTCAAACTTTTTTGATGTATTTATTTGAAAGTTTGTCATTACTATCTCTAGAACATCTCTTACATCTTTCCCTTCCCCACTAATCACATAATCTAGTTCAAGTCTTCATTGCCTCTTTCCTGAATGGCTGAAATGTCCTCCAATTTGCTCTCCCTGCCCTCAGTCTCAGCTTTCCAATTCATCATCCAGCTGTCAAAATCACTTTCCTAAAGTACCTATCACTCTTCTGGTTCCTTATTGTCTCCTGGTGCTAATATAAACTTGCCAGTGAACTTGCCTTCACAATCTGGACCCAACCTACCTTTCCAACCTCATAATACATTATTTAAGAATCAACAGTCAATAAACATTTATTAAGTGCTTACTATGGGCTCAAGCACTGTGCTAAAGGCTGAGGATACAAAGAAAGGCATGGCAAGCCCTCAAAAACTCCCAGGATAATGGTTTAGTCTCCTTCCTGTACTCTACAATCCAGCCCAGATGATCTTTTTACTATTCCTTATTCATGTTGCATCATTTCTGTGACCTTGTACTTGCTTTTCCTTATGCTACACATACACTCACCTGGAAATTTACCTGGAACATATTTACAAGACATTAATTTATGTTCATGTCATTTCTCTCAAAAGAATATAAGCTTCTTGCAGATAGGACTTGAATCCTTTTTTTTTTTTTTTTTTTTTTTTTTTTTTGTTACCTTATTCCTAATATCTGGAGGGGCTTGCATTGACTGATTGCAAGTGCTATGAACTTTGAGAATTTTGTCAGTGTGAGTACCACCTCCACTAATGCAGATTGCAGATTTTCTGTAATATAACTGTGGTCTTCCAAGAGTTGGCTATGGCTGAAACATTAATCACATTGTAGACAAAAATCTTTTGCATTTAGAATCACAGGCATGGAGCTGGAAAAGACCCCTGAGGTCACTTAGTGCAGCCCCTTCATTCTTGCTGTAGTCCAGGTAAGTCTGATTCTTGTATGCCTCTGGCATTACCTCAGAATCACTTCTGTGATGAAATAATGATAATACTGACTCCCATTTCTATAGATTTTGAAGATTTACAAATGATTCCCTACAACATCCTTGGAATGGATACTGAAAGAAAAGCTAGCTGCCCAGTGAAACACACATTGCCAGAGAATGCAGAACCAAATGCTATTTTAAAAAATCTCTTTTTAAACTTTTTGTTGATGTCTTTTGTTTATGTTAATTTCTCCTAGTATCTTTTGCCCCTCTCAGAAAATCATCCTAAAAATAATAATATTTTTAAAAGAATAAGAAATAATAAAATGGATCAATACATCAACAAAGTTTGAAAATCAATGCAATATACCACATCCACAGATGTGCCTCTTCATAAGGCTAGGGTGAGATTATCTTATTTCTTCTTTGGGACCGTGATTGTGTGTTGTTAATTTTGCAACATTTACTATTGATTTATATGTATGTGTGTGTGTGTGTGTGTGTATTCTTTCCATTTATATTGCTATAGTCATTGTGTATTCACACACACACACACACACACACACACACACACACACACACACACAGGCTTACTTCACTCTGCATCAGTTTGTGTAAATCTTTCCAAGTTTCTCCCATATTCATATCTGTCATTTCTTATAGCTTAGCAGCATTCCTTGTTATTCATGGACCCCGATTTATTTAGCCATGTCCCAGGTGATGAACATCTGATTTGTTTCTTGTTCCTTACTACCAAATGTGTTGTTTGCTGTTGTCATTTCATCAAGTGCGTTGCCATTAGCTTTCTTTGCTGTGTGTTTTCATCATGTCCAATTCTCTGTAACCTCACTTGAGGTTTTCTTAGCAAAGATAGTAGCACTATTTTCCCTTTCCTTCCCCAGTTCATTTTGCAGATGAAGAAAGTGAAACAATCAGACTCACACAGGATCACACAACTAGTATCTAAAACTGAATTTGAACTCAGCACTTCCTGACTCCAGGTCCAGCACTCTATCCATCATGTGATCTAGCTGTTATTATAAATATTTAGGTGTTTATGGAATGGTTCTTCTAGTCAATGATCTCCTTGGAGTAAGAGTGTAGTAGTGTACTCTGGATCAAAGGGTTACTTTGTTCACAGAATTCCAAATTGCTTTTCTGAATGGTTAAACTAATTTTCACTTTCACTAATAATTCACCAATGTGTTTATTATCCAACATTTTCCCACACTTCCCTCCAATTTTGACTATTCCCATCTTTGTCATCTTTGTTGATTTGAAAGGTGTGAGATAAAAACCTCAGGGTTGATTTGTTAGGCTCCATTTTTAATTCTTATTGACTTGGACAAGTTTCTCAAACTCATCACTTTCCTCATCTATAAAAACAAAGGACATATCCTAAAGGGTATCAGAGGCACCTTCTAAGTCTATGAAAATATTATTTCCCCTATTTTACAGATGAAGAAACTGAAGCCCTCAGAAGTTCAATGATTCAGAAATAGCACATTGTGCAATGATCAATTTTGATAGACTTACCTCTTAGCAATACAGTGATCTGAGACAATTCCAAGAGACTCATGATGGAAGATGCTATCCACACTCACAGAAGAACTGTGGAGTCCAAATGCCGACTAAAGCATACTATTTTCACCCTTTTTTTTTTTTTTGGTTTGTTTTCTTCCTTGTATTTTTTTGCTTTCCATTCTGATTATACTTTCACAACATGATTAATGTGGAAATATGTTTAATGTGATTGTACATGTATAACCTGCATCAGATTGCTTGCTGTCTTAGGAAAAGAGGGAGAAACAATTTAAAATCAAAATCTTATAAAAATAAATGTTGGAAACTATCTTTGCCTATAATGGGAAAAATATTATTAAGTGGAAAAAAGAAAAAAAAAGAAAACATAAAGAAAATGAATGAAGGGGGTGGAAGGACAGTAACTATAGTTAAGCATTGGAAGCATCCTTAATACTCACATATTCTGATTCTATGCTTAGCATTCTTTCTGTCATGCCAGACTACAGAATTAAAGTACTCTAAAAACATTACCATGTCATTGAGCCTTTCCCCCTACCTTTCTTTCTCTGTTTCTCTGAAAGCCTGGCTTTCTCTTCGTCTCTTACTGTCACCATCTCTTCTTCCCCCTTTCTTCTCTCTCTCCCCTTTCAGGAAGGGGACAACTTTTTTCTCTCTCCTCATTCTTTCTTTCATTCCTCATTGATCTGGTCAGGATGTTAGAGATGCTCATTTCTGGCTTCATTGTTTTATGGACAGGCTAACACTTGGTGTTAGTAGAAGAACCTCAAACTTCACTCTCTCCACTCATAGCACAGCCACCTTTGTCCCACCATGCTGTTTGATACTCCCATTCTCGATTTCATAATCAGATAAGTTCAGCTTTTTCGTTGTGTCTCAGCAAAAGAACATCAGACCCTAAGTAGAATGGGCCAATTGAAAAATCAATTGATTTTTCTGCTCTTGTGGGTCAGTGAGCCCCAACACAAAAAGGGCCATCTACCTTTGGCTGAACAGCTCTATCAAGTGACTTAGAAAATAAGAGTGAGTAAAGAGCAGATGGGAGTCAGGAAAGGTGAGTTTGCAGATCTTGTTGCAGCCATGGGAAGGGAAACTTCAAGGACACAGAACTATGTGATAAGTCAATAGGATTAATGCCACAGAGGAAGCGAGGGGAAGGAAGCAGCCCCTTAGGAATGGAGAGCAAGAGACAGCTTGATGTAGGGAGAAGGCTTTGGAGGAGCTGAGTTCGATTCCCACCTCTGCTTTTGACCGCCTTTGTGAGCATGAGCAAGTCACTCTGCAGTTTCCTTTCCTCACCTGTGAAATGAGAGGGGGGGGGGGGTCAGCTGGTCTCCCTGGGCTTTCTGGGCTCCTGCCTACACTGGGCAAAATCCTTTGAGAAAGCATTTCTCTGTGGGTTGCCTAGTCTACAGTTGTGTTAACTAGAAACGGGGACCACTAAACTATACATAAGTTTATCTGTTAAAAAAGCACTTTGATATCCTCTGTGTTCCACTGTGTTTTTATTTATTTTGTTTAATTGCATTTTATTTCCTTATCTCTTATTAAAATTTGCCTCTTTGGGTTTTCTATTCACTGTTTCGAGACCAAGCAGAAAACATCTCATTCTTCTTCCAGGTGACTGACCTTAAAACACTTTAAGACAGATACTGAATCCCCACTGAGTCTTCTCTAAACTAAAGCTCTTATCAAATTGTGCATATTCTTTGATCTAGCAGTGTCTACTGAGCCTATAACAAAGAGATCATAAAAAAGGTAAAAAGGACCCACATGTGCAAAAATGTTTGTAGCAGCCTCTTTTGTATTGGCAAAGAACTGGAAACTGAGTGGATGCCCATCAATTGGGGAATGACTGAATAAATTATGGTATATGAATGTTATGGAATATTATTATTCTGTAAGAAATGATCAGCAAGATGAATACAGAGAGGCCTGGAGAGACTTACATCAACTGATGCTGAGGGAAATGAGTAGAACCAAGAGAACATTGTACACAGAAACGTGATTATATGATGATAAATTCTGATGGATATGGCTCTTTAACAATAAGATGATATTCAGGACAATGGCTTTGTGAGTGAGAGAGCTATTTGCATCCAGAGAGAGGACTGTGTGGACTGAATATAAATCACAATATAATATTTTCATTTTTTTTTTGTTGTCTGATTTTTGGTTTTTGTTTTTTCCTTTTTGATCTGATTTTTCTTGTGAAGCATGATAAATGTAGAAATACATATAGAAAAATTGCACAAGTTTAACTTGTATTGGATTACTTGCTGTCTAGGGGAAAGAATGGGGGAAAGGGAGGGAGACAATTTTGGAAAACAAGATTTTGCAAGAGTGAATGTTGAAAAATATCTTTGCATGTATTTTGAAAACTAAAAGCTATTATTTTAAAAAATAAAATAAAGCTCTCAGTCTCTTCACCTGATCCCCATAAAACACATATAACATGAACTCAAAAGCTTTCCCTGTCCTGGTTGCCCTTCTTTGAATACTCCTTTACTTATCTATTATACTTCCTAAATTGTAGGCCCAGAACTAAATACAGGTCTCCATATATGATCTCTCCTGGACAGAATATATTGAAATAATCATCTCTTTAATCTTGAAACCTATGCCTGTCTTAGATTGCATCATCTTTGTATGTTACTACAACATGCTTCTGATAAATATTGACCTTGAGATCCATTAATACTCTAATACTTTTTTTCAGAGAAATGAAGACCAAAATGGATGACTCCCATTGGTCAATGGCTTATCAAGACATTTTTTTTTTTTTTTTTTTTTTTTTTGAGGCTGGGGTTAAGTGACTTGCCTAGGGTCACACAGTTAGGAAATGTTAAGTGTGAGACCAAATTTGAACTCTGCTCTTCCTGAATTCAAGGCTGGTGCTCTATCCACTGCGCCACCTAGCTGCCACTCAAGACATCTTTTGATGTTTGCCTTATAAAACAATGAGCAGAACTACTGGGCTTATATCCCAAAGAAATACTAAAGAGGGGAAAGGGACCTGTAGGTGCCAAAATGTTTGTGTGAGCTCTTTTCATAGTGGCTAGAAGCTGGAAGATGAATGGATGCCCATCAATTGGAGAATGGTTGGGTAAATTATGGTATATGAAGGTTATGGAATATTATTGTTCTGTAAGAAATGACCAACAGGAGGAATACAGAGAGGCTTGGAGAGACTTACATCAACTGATGCTGAGTGAAACGAGCAGAACCAGAAGATCACTGTACACTTCAATGTTGTATGAAGATGTATGCTGATGGAAGTGGCTCTCTTCAACAATAAAATGAACCAAATCAGTTCCATTTGTTCAGTGATGAAGAGAGCCATCTACACCCAGAGAGAGGACCATGGGAACAGAGTGTGGAACACAACATAGCATTCTCACTCTTTCTGTTATTTGCTTGCATTTTGTTTTCTTTCTCAGTTTTTCTTTTTTTTCCTTCTTGATCTGATTTTTCTTGTGCAGCAGGATAACTGTATAAATATGTATACATATATTGGATCTAACATGTATTTCAATATATTTAACAAGTATTGGACTACCTGCCAGGTAGGGGAGGAGGTGAGGTGAAGGAGGAGAAAATTTGGACCAAAAGGTTTTGCAAGGGTCAATGTTGGAAAAATTACCCATGTATATGCTTTGTAAATAAAAAAGCTTTAATAAAAAATAAAATAACTGAAGATAATATAAAATATTTGGAAATCTACCTGTCAAGACAAAGTCAGGAACTGTAGGAATGCAATGACAAACACTTTTTATACAAATAAAGTTAGTCTAAACAGTTGAAAAATATCAAGTGCTCATGGATAGACTGAACTAATATTTTTTAAAAAATGACGTCTTCCTAAATTATTTTACTTATTTTGTGCTATACCAATCAAACTGCCAAGAAATTACTTTATAAATCTAGAAAAAAATAATAAAGTTCATCTGCAAGAACAAAAGGTTAAGAATTTCAATGGAATTAATGAAATAAAATGCAAATGAAAGTGGTCTAGCTCAGGTACCAGACCTAAAACTATATTATAAAGTAATGGTAATCAAAACCATTTGATACTGCCTAAAAAATAAGAGTAGCTGATCAGTGGAAGAGGTTAGGTTCATAAGACACAATAGTCAATAACTATAGTAATCTAATGTTTGATAAACCCAAAGATTCCAGCTTCTGGGACAAGAGCTCACTATTTGACAAAATTTTCTGAGAAAAATGGAAAATAGTATGGCAAAAACTAGGCATTGACCAATATCTAATATCCTATACCAAGATAAGGTTGAAATGGGTTCATGATTTAGACCATAAGCAAATCAGGAGAACAAGCAATAATCTACCTCTCAGATCTGTGGAGAAGGAACAAATTTATGGCCAAAGAAGAACTAGAGTACAGTATGAAATGCAAAATGGGTAATTTTAATTATCTTAAATTAAAAAGGTTTGTACAAAAAACAACAACAACAAAAAAAAAAAAACAAAAAACAAATGAAGATAAGATTAGAAGGGAAGAAGAAAACTGGGGAAAAATTTTTATCCAAAGATTGTGATAAAGGCCTCATTTCTAAAATATATGAAGAATTGACTCAAATTTATCAGAATACAAATCATTCTTCAATTGATAAATAGTCAAAGGATATGAATAGACAATTTTCAAATGAAGAAATTAAAAACATTTCTAGTCATATGAAAAAATGGTCTAAATCACTATTCATCAGAGAAATGCAAAGTAATACAATGAGGTACCACTACTCATTTCTCAGATTGGCTGAAATGACAGAAAAAGATAATGATCAATATCAAAGGGGATATGGGAAAATTGAGATACCAATACATTGTTGGTGGAGTTGTGAACTGATCTAGCCATTCTGGAGAGCAATATGGAACTATTTCCAAAGGGCTATTCCCTTTGATCCAGTAGTGTCTTTACTGGGTCTATTTCCCAAAGAGCTCACAAAAAAGGGGGAAAAAACCCTACTTGTGCAAAAATGTTTGTAGCAGCCCTTTTTGCAGTGGCAAGAAACTGGAAAATGATAATTGGGGAATGGCTGAATAAGGTTGTAATGAATATTATTTTTATAAGAAATGATGAACAAGCTGATTTCAGAAAAGCCTGGAAAGACTTACATGAACTGATGCTAAGTGAAGTGAACAGAACCAAGAGAACATTGCACATAGCAACAAGATTATGTGATGGTCAACTGTGATGGATGTGGCTCTTTTCAACAATATGGTGATTCAGGCCAATTCCAATAGACTTGTGATGGAGAGAGTCATCTGCATCCAAAGAGAGGGCTGGGGGGGACTGAATGTGGATCACAACATAGTATTTTCATCTTTTTTGTTGTTATTTGTGTGTTTTTTCTCTCATTTTTTTCTCCTTTTTGATCTGATTTTTCTTGTGCAGCATAATAATTGTGGAAACATGTATAGAAGAACTGAACATGTTTAACATCTAAGGGAGGGGTTGGAGAAAGGGAGGGAGAAAAAAAATTGGAACACAGGGTTTTGCAAACTACTTTTGCATATATTTTGAAAATAAAAAGCTATAAAAAATTGGTGCCATGAAAAAAAAAAAAAAGTTAAACAGCCCAGGACCAAGTATCACTCTCCCCAGAAACTCCTGTGGGGACCTTCTTCCAATATCATGCTGAATGATTAATGATTCCTTTTGAAGTTTAACTGCTCATCTCATTCTTATTCCCTCTGTTTGAATCATTTCCTCATCAACATTTCTATCTTTTCCACAGTAAGACCTTGAGATATTTCCTGAAATGTTTTGTTAAATTCCAGGTGAATGAAGTTTACAGCATTCCCCTGTGATAAGATTTTTTTTTTTTTTTTTTTAAAGCTGAGGAACCTGAGGCTTAGATTTTTCCAAGGTCATAATCCAGTAAGTAGCTGATATAGGATTTGAACCCCAGACCCATAATTTGAAGTTCAACAATATTTTCCCTACACCATGCTCTCTCTGGTTTGACAACGTTGTATAAAAAAGGATGTAAGTTTAGTGGGACATGTCTGTTCATAATGAAGAAGCCATACTGGTTCCTTTTAATCATTGTTTTGTTTTCTAGATATTTACCAACCATTGCTTTAAAGATCTGCTTTAGAATTTGGCCAGGAATTGAAATCAAGTCATTTGGGTTATAGTTTGCAATCCTTTGAAGATTGCTCCCCACCCATCCTTCTGCCCATCAACCTCCTATTAATCACTTTCATTCTCTCTTTGTAGTCCAAAGAAGCTCTCCTTATCAGAGAAAGCAGAAACAAAAGAATTGAGCAGCCTTGCTTATTCTCTCTGGTTATCATCCTCCAGTCTCCATTAAGCAATAGCTCCCATTTCTTATCTAATCTCCAGGAGCACTTAAGATTCTCCCAATCCCTTTTGATTGCTTTTTTGGTTGTGTTTTAAATAGTTTTAGTTGTGCTCAATTCTCAAGGAGCCTTTTTGGAGTTTTCTTGGCAAAGGTACTAGAATAGTTAGTCTTTTTCCAGCTCATTTTACAGATGAGGAAACTGAGGCAAACAGAGTTAAGTGACTTGCCCAGGGTCAAACAGCTAGTGAATCTCTGAGGTTGGATTTGAAGTGAATTCCTGGCACTCTATCCACTGCACCCCCTAGCCACTCCAGGTTTCTTTACAAAACTCAATTTGCTTTGTGCTTCAGTGCTTCCTGCCTGTTATCACCTGTCTTTGCTCCCAGCTTCTGTATCTGTTATAAAAATCTAAATTGTTTGGTGAGTTCCCTGGTCATCCATCTTAGTCACTACAGATGACTCTCATTTCCCCTTGTCATTGGACTTTTTTTTTTTTTTTTTTTCAAAATTTAATTCCTAAACTTCTGTCCTATTTGATCTTGGTTTGCTTTTTGTAAGAGTAGAGATTTTACACAGGCATGTGTGAATCTGAGTGTGTGTGAATAGGGGGAGCATGCTTAACTTGTCTGGGCTGTGAGAAATCTCTTCTTTCATAGCAAGCACAGGCATCATTGGATTTAGAATTGGGAGGGACTTTTAAGACCTGTACTCTAACACTGTAATTTTACTGATGAGGAATACAAAGCCAGGAGAGGAAAAGAAAGAGGGAGGCTGTCCCTCCTCTCCCCTGATGTCACCTAAATAGTGTCTTTTGGAGGAGTCAATTCCAGATCCTCTGATTCCAAATATAATATTCCACTTCTAATACTTCAATAATAATTGGGTTTATTTTAGCCAGAATTCTTGCGTTCTGACTTTGGCCTGAGTTAAAATTATGAAGAAGAAGATTGAACTGGTCTTTACTCTCTCTCTACCATTTAAAATTTTAAAAAATTTTTATTGTTTATATATATATATATATATATATATATATATATATATACACATATAAGTTAACTTTTAAAATACACATTTATTTATGAATCATTTTGGAAGAGAAAAATCAGAACAAAAGGGAAAATCAATGAGAGGGGAAAAAATGCAGGAAAAAATAAAGAAGTGAACACAGCATGTGTTGTTTTACATTCAGTCTCCCTAGTTCTCTTTCTGGAAGCAGATCCTGTTTTCAATCCATACTTTATTGGGATTGCCCTGGATCACTGAATCATTAAGACCAAAATCTTTCATAATTGATCATAATGTATTCCTGGTTCTGCTTGTTTTGCTCAGCATCAGTTCATGTAAATATTTTCAAGCCTTTCTAAAATCAGTTTGTTCATCATGTTTACAGAACAATAATATTCCATTATCTTCTTATACCACAATTTATTCAGCCATTCCCCTATTGGTGAGTGAGTATCTACTTTGCCACTACACAAAGAGCTGCTACAAACATTTTTGCACATTCTTCACCACCTACTTCTCTGCAGAAAATAGCCCTCAATACTTCCAGGTGTCTCATCCTTTCAAGCTGCTCCTCCCTGCCCTCTCTTCCACCATGAAGAGAGAATACTATCCTGCAGTCCTCTCACTTTTCCTCCCCTAACCTCACCAAAACTTATCCCTCTCTGTCCTTTACTCCCCTTGCTCCTTCAGAAGGAATGCTTCCTATGTCCTAGTGCTTCAAGGGCTAGTTTTAGAGAATTATCCAAATTGGCAATGACTTAATGTTCTTCCTTTTCTGATAATATTGAAGGTGACTAAATGGACCAGAGATCTTAGGGCTAGAAAGCCATTCATAGATCATCCAGTATGGCTTCCTCATTTTTGGCCCGGGCTAGTCATTCACTGATTATGTAGGAGTTTATGTGTGTGACATTTCAGGATTTGGGAGATTGGGAAAAGGTATAGAATTTTCTTCACATACATGTGATTCAGTTTCCATCAACCAATAAATCAGTATTAAGCAGTGACTAGGGATCAAGCACTATGCTTACTACTGGAGATATAAAGGCAAAAATAACACTTGCCTTCAAGAGGCTTCCATTTTTTTTTTTTTTCAGGGCTTCATTTTATTTGTTTGTTTGTTTTTTTATAAAATGATGGGAAAATGTTAATTATTCAAATTAAACTTTGGAATGTGTTGTATATTTTTTTGAGAACTGGTTGTTTTTTTTTTTTTTATTAAAGCTTTTTATTTTCAAAACATATGCATGGATAATTTTTCAACATTGACCCTTGCAAAATCCTTGTGTTCCAAAATTTCCTCCTTTCCCCCACCCCCTCTTCTAGATGGCAAGTAATCTAATATACGTTAAATATGTTAAAATATATATTAAATCTAATATATGTATCTACATTTATACAATTATCTTGAACAAGAAAAATTAGATTAAAAATGAGAAAGAAAACAAAATGCAAGCAAACAACAACAAAAAAAAAGAGTGAAAATGTTATGTTGTGATCCATCCTCAGTCCCCACAGTCCTCTCTCTGGGTGGAGGTGGCCCTCTTCATCATAAGACCATTGGAACTGAATCATTCTCATTGTTGAAGAGAGCCATGTTCATTAGAATTGATCCTCGTAAAATCTTATTGTTGCCATGTACAACGACCTCCTGGTTCTGCTCATTTCACTCAGCATCAGTTCATATAAGTCTCTCCAGGCCTCTCTGAAATCATCCTGCTGATCGGTTGTATGTGTGTCTATGTGTGTGTGTTTGGTGTTCAATAAGCTTTTTATTTTCAAAACATATGCAAGGATAATTTTCCACCATTGACCCTTGCAAAACCTTGTGTTCTAATTTCCTCCTTTTCTCCACCCCTTCTTCTAGATGTCAAGTAATCTAATACATGTTAAACATGGTAAAATATATATAAATTCAATATAGGCAAATGTATTTATACAACTATCTTGCTACACAAGAAGAATCAGATCAAAAGAGAAAAAAAATGAGAAGAAAATAAAATTCAAGAAGACAACGAAAGAAGTGAAAATAGTATATTGTGATCCAAATTCAGTTCCCACAGTCCTTTCTCTGGGTGTAGATGGCTCTCATTATCACAAAATCATTGTAACTGGCCTGAATCATCTCATTGTTGAAGAGAGCCATCAAACTGATCCATCAAAGTTGATCATTGTATAATCTTATTGTTGCCATGTACAATGATCTCCTGGTTCTGCTCATTTCACTCAGCAGCAGTTGATGTACTTCTCTCCAGGTCTCTCTGAAATCGCCCTGCTGATCATTTCTTATAAAACAATAATATTCCATAATATTCATATACCATAACTTGTTCAGCCATTCTCCAACTGATGGGCAGCCACTCAGTTTCCAGTTTCTGGCCACCACAAAGAGGGCTGCCACAAACATTTTTGCACTTATGGGTCCCTTTCCCTCTAAGATTTCTTTGGGATATAAGCCCAGTAGAGACACTGCTGGATCAAAGGGTTTGCATAGTTTGATAACTTTTTGAGCATAGTTCCAAATTGCTCTCCAGAATGGTTGGATCCCTTCACAAGTCCACCACAATGTATCAGTGCCCCAGTTTTCCCACATCCCCTCCAACATTTGTCATCATCTTTTCCTGTCATCTTAGCCAATCTGAGAGGTGTGTAGTGGTATCTCAGAGTCGCCTTAATTTGCTTTTCTTGATCAAAATGATTTAGAGCACCTTTTCATATAGTTAGAAGTGATTTCAACTTCTTTATCTGAAAATTGTCTGTTCATAGCCTTTGACCATTTATCAATTGGAAAATGGCTTGTATTCTGAAAAATTTGAGTCAATTCTCTATAAATATTAGAAATGAGGCTTTTATCAGAAACCTCAAATGTAAACTTTCCCCCCAATTTATTCCTTCCTTTCTAATCTTGTCTGCAGTGGGTTTTGTTTGTACAAAACCTTTTTAACTTAATATAATCAAAATGATCTATTTTGTGTTCAAAAATGAACTCTAGTTCTTCTTTGGCCCACAAATTTCTTCCTTCTCCATAGATCTGAGAGATAAACTGTCCTTTGTTCTTCCAATTTGTTTATAATATCACTATGTTTAAATCATAAACCAATTTTGACCTTATTTTGGTATACAATGTTAGGTGTGGGTCAATGCCTAGTTTCTAGCATACTATTTTCCAATTTTTCCAGATAGTGGGAATTTGTTAGATAGTGAATTCTTATCTCAAAAGCTGGGGTCTTTGGGTTTGTCAAACACTAGATTGCTATAGTCATTGACTCTTGTGTTTTGTGAACCTAACCTATTCCACTGATCGACTAATTCTATTTCTTAGCCAGTACCAAATGGTTTTGATGACCATTGCTTTATAATATAATTTTAGATCTGGTATAGCTAGGTTAGTATAGCGAGATCATCTCTATTTGCATTTTTTTCATTAATTCCTTTGAAATTCTTGACCTTTTGCTTTTCCAGATGAATTTTGTTATTTTTTTTCTAAGTCAGTAAAATAGTTTCTTGGGAGTTTTATTGGTACAGCACTAAATAAATAGATTAGTTTAGGTAATATCATCATCTTTATTATATTCGCTTGACTTATCCAAGAGGACTTGAAATTTTTCCAATTGATTAGATCTGATTTTATTTGTGTGGAAAGTGTTTTGTAGTTGTGTTCATATAGTTCCTGACTTTGCCTTGGCAGATAGATTTAAGGGGCTTCCATTCTAATAAGAAAGGAAATATATAAATAACTATATGTATATATACATATAAATAACTATATGTATATATGTATTATGCTACATACAGAGTTGATAGAAGATAATCTCAGAGGCAAAAATGCTAGTATCTGAGATTAGGAAACACTTACTGAAGAATGGAGGATTGGAAGTGATTTTGAAGAAGATTTAGAGAGCCCAGAGGCAGAAATGAGGGAGCAGAGCATCTCTAATAATGTGGACCAGTGTGTGCAAGGCATTGAGGTAGGAAAATTAAAATCTTGTTGTTGAATCTTAAAAGGTATTGAGGGAAAGAGGAGGAGAAAGAGGAAAGAAGGCAAAGAAGAAGGAGGAAAGGAAGAAAGAGCAAATCAGACACACAGAGAAAGAAAACGAATAACTTTAATGGCTTAAAACTAAGACTTTTGGGACATTGGATATTGTTCCTCTAGATAGGCTATGAGTTCCATGAGAGCAAAGACTGTGTTATCTCCTCTCAGGTCTGGGAACTGACAAGATACTTCAATAAGTGAGTGATGGAATCTCTAGACCTGTGGCATATAAGTAATCCTTGTGTCAATTTACTGGCGGAGAGGGTTCTGAAGGAAGGAAAAGGAAATGACAGGATAAAAATTGTGATGTTTGTTCCTCATGTCCAGCAGAGTGAAAACTGGTGGGAAGACAGAGGCAGGGATACTTCAGATCCACCAGAGACTGGTGGTTTGGAAATGAGGAGTAAGCTATTGAGCTGGGCATGGGGACCTATACCTGTAGTCCTTGCTGCTGGGAGGCTGGGGCTATCAGCTTGCCTCCACTTCAGAATTCTGCATTAAGTCTGACACCAATATGGTGGGTCTCCAGCTACCTGAGGTGGAACTAATCAGTCCAGTTTGGAAAAACAGAGCAGGTCAAGCCTCTGAGATTTTCAGTATTGGCCCAGAGTGGCTTCTCTACTTCTTTTCTGGGTAAGATATCAACCTTGCGTCAAAAGAAGAAAGGAAGGAAGGAAGGAAGAAGAGTGATAGAGATAAAATAAAGGCAAAGAGAGAATGAGAGGAAGAAATGGAGGGACATAAAGGAAAAATCTATTGCAGTCACTCAGACCCAGGCAGCAATCTAGTAGCTAGATGTCACATTTCTATGATGAATTAAGTTCTACAAAGCAGTTTCCTCAAAATGACCCAGTGGGATAGGGAACCCAAGCACCATTGTCCCATTTTACAAAGGAGGAAGCTGAGGTCCAGAGAAACAAAGTGGATTCCCATGGTTTATACAGTTAACAGGGATCAGAACTCAGGTTTTCTGACTTCAGGACCAGAAAGTTCATCACTACACAAAGCTTTTAGTTCTGGGCTGGGACAATGGAATTTTTTGAAAATTTTCTCAGTTAAATAAAGATAGTTAAAGTTGGGGGTAGAACCCAAACTCCTAACTTCTGGGCTAGTTTGCCTCCCACTACATCACCCTGAGTTCCTGTGTCAGTTAACCGCAAAGCTTGTGAGGGCAATGACTGTGAATAAATTCTTGAGTAGGCGGCCACAGACGTTGGGGGAGGGGGTTACCCATCAGGACTGGCTGGTTTCCTGCCCCCCCTTTATTTTCTACAGGATGTGACAGAGCAGTCTCTCCTGCCTTCCTGAACCTTGCGCCATGAAGCTGGAGAAGAAGGTTGAAGCCCACTCTGGCTTCCATCCTCAGCTAAAGGCCATGGGCACATTCTGCCTTTGGAAGGTGCTGTGGTCACCCCATGTGCCATCTCTGGCATGTCCCCACCCTTGGCCAGCCTCTGAAGATCTGCCCTTTTTAGTTATCTCACTTGTACTCTAGAAGTTTCAGTTGAATAATGGCCAACAAGTGCAGGAAACATCTGGGAGAGTTCACATCTGGTTACCCAGTGAGTTCTAGAGGAACATTTAGGTGAGTCTTGGAGGACAAGTATATGCAGGATCCCCTTCCAACACGGCCCTCTGAAAGCCTCATCTCACCCTGTTCCATTTAAATCCCACATCCATTTCTATATTCAATTAGCATTTAATGAAACAGAATACCAGGTTAATAGTAAGGAATCAGATGAAGCATTAAGTGTTCCCATCATCCATCCTTAATCTTCCCCAACTATTTTCTTTTTTTCTTTTTCTTTTCTTTTTCTTTTTTTTTAGGCAGGGGAAGAGACTTGCCCAGGGTCACACAGCTGGGAAGTGTTAAGTGTCTGAGACCAGATTTGAACTCGGGTCCTCCTGAATTCAAGGCTGGTGCTCTATCCACTGCACCACCTAGCTGCCCCCTTCCCCAACTATTTTCAATAAATATCCTTTGCAACTAGTGATGATGAAGTAGTGGTAGGGAACATGACAGAGTACCAGAAGAAACTGTTACGGAACAGTATTATAAATGAGATAATAATTGTAAAATGCCTGTTATACAGTAAGTGCTTAATAAGTGCTTATTTTCTTCTTTCCTTCCTATTTTGAAGCACTTAGGTGCAGTGGTAAGAGGCTGGAGCTCCTGTAAGCAAGAAGACCTGCATTCAAATCAACTTCAAATACCTAGTAATTATGAGACCCTAGGCAGATCACTTAGCCTACTTGTGCCTCAGTTTACTCATCTGTAAAGGGTTTCCTTTTAGCTCTAAAGCTATACTATGCTCTTTTTACTTTTTTATTTTTTTATTTTTTTAATATTTTATTTTATTTTATTTTTTATTCATTTTTCCAAATTATCCCTCCCTCCCTCCACTCCCTCCCTCCGATGACAGGTAATCCCATACATTTTACATGTGTTACAATAAAACCTAGATACAATATATGTGTGTAAATACCATTTTCTTGTTGCACATTAAGTATTAGCTTCCGAAGGTATAAGTAACCTGGGTAGATAGACAGTAGTGCTAACAATTTACATTCACTTCCCAGTGTTCCTTCTCTGGGTGTAGTTATTTCTGTCCATCATTGATCAACTGGAATATACTATGCTCTTTTGACCTCCAGTTCATGTTAGAAATCTTCCAGAACTGTCTGAGACCACCCTCCTGCCTCAGTGAGCAGAATCTAGTGACCATGATATTAAATTCCTGTGGTGATGGAGGATCCCTCTTTCAGGTTCTGACAGCCTTTTTCTGAACTTCCTGCATACTGCAGGAGAAGACAATGGACTGGAGGTAAGAAGGTTCTACACACTATATGGTCTGATGTCCATTCCAATTATGGAATCTTTTCCAAAATCTTGCTAACGAGTTCCAGCCTAGACTGGAACACTTCCCCTGATGGGAGCTTGGTGGGTGGGTCTATCATTGGACAGCTCTTCTTGTTCTTCATTATATAGAGCCGAAAATTAACTCCATAAGAGTGGGCCCATCTTCATCATCATCACCTGAGAATTGCTGAGGATTCAGAGGGGCTAATTAGAAGGGGTTAATTGAAAATAGTTGGGAAAGGCTACTGGGAATGCTTAATACTTTATCTGGTTCCTAGCTACTAACCTTGCATTCTGTTTCATTAAATACTTACTGTTTCAAATGTGGGGCTTGATGTAGAAGGTGAAAATGGAAGCTCAAGAGTGGTTGGTCTGAATAAATGAAAGACCCAAATCGTACTAGAAGAGAATACTAGTTCTCTCCAACGCAGAAACATAGAAGGTTGTTTGTACCACCACGTCGACCTTGGCGATTACTTAATCTAGTTCCTTCTGAGTCCCAATCATGCCCCAGAGGTAGGAAAACTGAGGTCCCAAAGGGACTGGCTCCTGTGATTTGTTCAAGGTCATCTTCCCTAACCCACTTCCTTCTCCCCAACCACTAATGTCGTTCCTCCAAAACTATCTAGTATTTAACTTTATATTATTTATTTATTTCAAGTATTCAAGTGTCACATCCTTCCTAAGGTCTATCTTTTTTCCAGGCGTTTCCTCAACTGTCCTTCATAGGTCGTGGTCTCCAGATTTTCTCTCTATTTTGTTGCCCTTTGCTGGATGGCTCTGCTCCAGTTGGCTCCTGTAGTCTCTAGGAGCTGGCATGCTATACAGATGACGATGGGTCCCCCTGGTCTGGGCCACATCTTAGCTGCTGAATTAAAAACTATCCTATCATTTTTGGTTTCCTTTTTAAAGTTAGAGATTGAATAATCATAGCCAGAATTTATGTAGTTATTTTTTCTCAATAGTATTTTATTTTTACAAATACACATAAAGATAGTTTTCAACATTCATTTTTGTTATATTTTGTGTTCCAGTTTTCCCCTCTCTCCCTAACCTCCCTTTCCCCAAGACAACGTACAATCTGATATGGAATATACCTGCACAGTACTTTTAAACATATTTCCATATTTCTATGGTTCTTTAAGACTTACAATGTGCTTTAGATGTATTTCATCTCATACAAACATCCTAGGAAGCAGATGCTATTATTATCTTCATTTCATGTATAGGCAAACTGAAGCGGAGAGATAGTAAGTGATCTGCCCAATATCACCTAGTTAGTAAGTGTCTGAACTCGAATCTTCCTGATTCCAAGTCCTGTGATCTAGCTGCTGGAGACTGAGAGAAGTCCTAGTTGTCTGAGCATTCACTATTCCTTAAGAAATGCTTTTTCACTCACTCACTGATACACATTGTAAATAGAAAAGGGGCTTCTGTCTGCTGGCCAGCTAAGCAGAGAGCCTCCTTGTTTCCCGTGTCCCAGAAGAATCCGAGGAATTCCCAGTGCTGGTGACGAGGATGGAGGAATGCATGTCTGTGTGCATATTTTTGTGTTTGCGGGGTACATGCACATGTTATGCTGTACCGAGAGCATCATGGGATAGAGCTGGGAAGAACCTTTGGGATCATTTCTCTAGACTCCCTCCCCCACATTTCAAAAACAGGAAAGTTAAGGTCCCTGAAGTTAAGGTTTGCTTCCAACCACCTTTCTCTGTCTCCCCAGACAGCCAGTGCCCCATGGATGGCTTTAACTGCTTCCCTTTATATTTATGCTGTGTGGGTCTGTACGTGTACTTCCCCCTTAGAAGATAAGCACCTCGAGCACAGAGGGACGATTTCATTCCCCTTACTTGTGTCACCAGCACTTGTATCACCAGCACCCAGTAGGGACTTCATAACCATTGCTGACTGAGTGACAGCGTGTAGGCAGGGGAGGAGGGGAACCATTTGTACCTCGGGATAAAAGTGTGTGCATGCATAAGTAGGCACCTATCTGCACGTTTGTGCACATGTGAGAAAACGTGCCAGGTCCCCATGCGTGGATCGTGTGGCCGAGGAGGACGTCATGTATGGCTGTGTCTGTGGGTGCACACGGAGTGCCAGGGCAGTACTTACCCCGAGCTCAGGGCAAGCCTTTCCAGGTGCCAGCCAGCAACTCGGTCAGTCCTCTGTGAAATTAGGCTCTGCCTGTCCCTTCACAATTTTGGGGGAGCCATCTTTCAAAGCAGGCCTGACTGGGGGTGGGCAAGCTGGGCAGTGGGAGTGGGACATGGGGGATTGGGTTTCAGGAATCAGATTTGAGGGGATTTCCTGAATATTTTCAAAGGAGGTAATTGATCCTGAAGGCTACTTGGCTGGGGATCAGGAATGTGTATTCAAAAGTGGGGGGCGTGGGAAGGAGTTGGGAATGTTGCCCTCAGCTGGCACAGAGGGTAGGGGCACCCACAGCTATTTATTTATGTCTTTGTTTATTAAATTGTTGAAGGCCCACGGGAATGGGCAAGTTGGAGCTGTTAGCACCTGGGATCGGGAGTGCTGTTGAGAATGTGGAAGCAGCAGCAGCATTTTGCCTTAGGGTCACAGAGCCTCAGAGTGTGAGAGTAGAAAGGGAATTCAAGGTCATCTCGATTCATCCCCTCAACTCCTAGACCAGGATGTTGAGACCCTGAGAAAAGCCACTTTTCCAGGGTCACTCAGATTTGAAGCAAGAACAGTCCTTGTCAAAGCATAACACCAGACAAGGAATCTGTCTGGCCAATTCTGGCTCTCTCATTTCTCAAGTGAGTAAACTGAGAAATTGGTGACTTTCAGGACCCCACCGTTAGGTGTCTGAAGCAGAAGTCAAACTCTGAGCGTGGAGCTCAGTCTCTCAATCCTGTATTCACCTGCTAGTCCCAGGTGGTCTCCTGCCCATCAAGGACTGGCTGAGGTCAGAAGGATGTGATCAGTGGCTGGAAGGGGCTTTGGAGGCCTCTGAACCTTATAGAAAGTGGCTAAGGTGGGAGATGATCCCAGGTCTTTGTGACTAGTCAGTCTATCAGCCTATCTATGGTACCTGGATTTTCTGACTTTCCCGAGCACCTTGTTTTCAATCACCTACAGCAGCTAGAACGTTCTATTCTGTTTTAATGGCTTGTCTTCACTTTGACTTCAAACTCCTGGCAGGCAGGGGCTGTGTGTTCCTTGAACTTGAGAGGGATCTCAGTGGCCATGTCGCTCAGCCTATACCTGAAAAGGACTCTCTCCCCTTTGTTTGAAGATTCCCTGTAACAGACCCATTGCCACCCAAGACAGTCCAGACTACCCTGGAGAGCTCCAACATTTACTGAGATTACTGTAGCATGGATTCGGTATTGGTGGAGAAATCCTAAAAAGCTCAAGTAGTTGTTGTGCCCCCTAAAATATAATATTATACACACATATACATGTCTATGTCCATGTAATATCTAGTGGATGGAAGTTAAGATTAAAATCTTAAAATTAATATCTTGCTTTTATTTCTCCTTGCTTATCATCTTGGACTGGCTGGCTACCAGGTGGAAACTGCCTGGGGCCAGACCCATTACCTCGTTTTTTCTAGCTTTCAGTAGATGAGCTTACACTTTTTTTTCCTTCCAAGTTCTGGTGATCCCCCCTTCTCTCTTACTGCCAAATAATGAGACACAAATAGTACACTTTTCCTTTATTTAAGAGAAACTCCAGAAGACTTGTATATACAAACACAGAATGAAATGTAGAGAACCAGAGGGAATACACATTTATAAAGAACTTACTTAGTGTCAGCCACAGTGCTAAGTGCTTTACAAATATTATGGAATAATTTATGGAATAAAAACAGTATTGTAAAAACAATTAACTTTGCAAGTTTCTCTGAAATGATTCCCTCCATCATTTCTTAAAGCATCATCATATTCTGTCACATGCCGATACTATAACTGTTTACCCACTCCTTAAATTGACAAGCATTCAATTTCCAATTCTCTGCCATTAAATAGAGTTGTGCAAATGTATTTGTACATCTGGGTATTTTTTCTCTTTCTTTCTTTCTTTCTTTCTTTTTTTCTTCTTTCTTTCTTTCTTTCTTTCTTTCTTTCTTTCTTTCTTTCTTTCTTTCTTTCTTTCTTTCTTTCTTTCTTTCTTTCTTTCTTTCTTTCTTTCTTTCTTTCTTTCTTTCTTTCTTTCTTTCTTTCTTTCTTTCTTTCTTTCTTTCTTTCTTTCTTTCTTTCTTTCTTTCTTTCTTTCTTTCTTTCTTTCTTTCTTATAAGCCTAATAGTAGTATCATTAGGTCAAAGAGTCGCACTCATTTTAGAGATGAAGAAACTAAGGCAAACACAAGTTAAAGAACTTGCCCAGATCACAAAGCTAGTAAATGTTTGAGGCCAGATATGAATTCAGATCTTCCTGATTCCAGATCCAGATCTTTATTTACTATGCTACTTAGCTGCCTCAAGAATTAACTAAAAACAGTCTGCATGTAACTTGACTATAAGTCAATTGCTATAAGACTATTGCCCCCCAACAACAACAGTTGCTGTCATTGCCGCCTCCTCCTCCTCCTCCTCCTCCTCCTCCTCCTCCTCCTCCTCCTCCTCCTCCTCCTCCTCCTCCTCCTCCTCCTCTTCCTCCTCCTCCTTCTTCTTTTTTCTTCATCCTCTTCCTTCCCCTTCTTCTTTCTTCCTCCTCTTCTTCCTCCTCTTCTTCCTTCTCCTTCTCTTCTCCTCATTCTTCTTCTTTGCACTGCATTATCTAGCTTTTCCTACTGTTCCCTCTTAAATGCCAACTAAGAACATTGCTTTCCTTGTTGTCATGTCCCACTGTTGCTAAGTTTCCAGTCTGCTAAAATGACTCTTTTTTCAGCTGAATTGCTGCCTTGAAATACATTCTCCATCACAAGATGTGCATTGAGTTTTTGAACCAAGATACAAAACTTTATATTCCCCCCCCAATTAAATTCAGTCTTACTTGTTTGAGATCAATATTTTGTTGGTTTTGTTGGTTGGAGAGCTTTTCCATGGAACAGTGGAAGGAGGAGTGGAAAACACAGGTTTAAGTCATGATAAGAATATTAAAACAACTACAATGACTAGTAGATTCCCATTTCTGTGACACTTTCTAAGTCCCTTAGGCTTAACAACTCTACAAGGTAGATAACGCAAGTATTATTGTCCCTTAATTTTATAGACAAGAAAAACAAGTAGACCGAGGTCACCTAGTAACCGTTAGAACCAGCATTTCACAGAGACCAAAGGGGCTAGGGCAGCCTAATCATAGAAAAGACAGTTGTTAATTTAATATTGATTCGGGGTGTTCTGGACAGACCATCTGAGGCTTAAGTTCAAACCTTCCAGCTCTCCTATTAATTTCCTGCATGACCCTGGACAAATCATTTACTGTCAATGGGACTCATTGACTTCTCACCAATGGAAGAGATTTGGACTTGATCAGTTCCAAGATATATTCCAGTGCCAAATCCAGTTTCTTATCCATTGCCAGGTTTGAGTTGATTGCTGTCTTCTCAATTTCTTTTTCTTCCCTCAGCAGTCCAAAATTTTAAAATGTTCTTGTTTGTATATATATTGCTTTCCCATAGAATGTTTTGTTTTGTTTTGTTATTGTCTCCTTAGTGCCTAGCAAAATAAATACTTGTTGAGTTGAATTTGTGCTCCCAACTGTAAATTAGCATCAGAAGAAATGACACTGCAGCTCAATCAGTCATTTTTATTATGTCTGTAAGAAGGGTCCTTTTCAGTTCTCACATGTCTAGCACCTTGTTCCTCTGGCAAACTTTCCTTTCTCCATTCCTTTTTCCTTAAGCTAAATGCGCTTCCCATCCATCCCTACAAAAGTACATATTTAGTTGATTCTCTGAAGTTGATGTTCTATACACAATTGGTTGTTCAGGATGTCTACAGGATACACACATCAGTCTGTTCATCTGCTTCATATCTCTAGAAGGCCAGGAATCACCATCGTCTTCAATCACCAGTAATAATATTAGCACTTACAATGTGGCTCTTGTAAAAACAGCTTATGAAAGACAAGCCAAGAAGCTGCTAGAATTAATGTAAAACTCAAAATACTCTATAGATATTATCTCATTGTATTCTCATAAAACTCAGGTAGAAAAGTTCTATTATTATTCCTATTTCATAGAGGAGAAAGCAGAGACTAGGTGACTTACTCAAATTAAACAGCTAGTAAATAAAGATTTGGCCTCAGAGCCCAAGTCCAATATCCTACCCAGCCATCCCACTGCCTACTGGCAATGCTGGGTTAGAGAATAGGAGGAAAGGAGGCACAGTTAAGTGGATCTCATTATAAGTCAGCAATTAGTTTGAAGATAAAGTTGGGAACTCCAGACCTTGATCAACCATTCCCCTGCTCACAGAACTAAGAGTCATAAGATGTTAGAGATCATAGAGATAGTAGAACCATTCTGGTCCAATCTGTACCCAAATGGGAATCCCTTTCCTGCTCTGAACCATCTCTTGGCAACTTCTACTCATCACTTCTGGGGGTGGAACCCCTCATGTCTACAGGCAGCCTCTTCTACTCTGGACAGTACCCATTGGTAGCAAGTTTGTTTGTTCCCAGATGGTGGGTGGAGCTAAAAGCTCCCCCTCTACAATTTCCACCCACTGCTTCTGGTCCTGCCCTCTGGGGCTGAGCAGAGCAAATCCCTTCCACACGCTAGCTCTCCAGATCCCTTAAGACAACTAGCATGGTTCTTTTTAGTGGCCAAACATTACCAGTTCCTTCCACTAACATGAATATAACACTGTCTCTATTCTTGTCATCATCTTGGAGATACACCGCAAGCAAATTCTACTTCACCTTTCTGTGAATGGTGAAGGTTTATCTTTCTCAAGTTGTCACGTAGGGTCACGTAGCTATTAAGTATCAGGCTGGATTTGAACTCCTGAAGATGAGGTTCTGATTAGCCCAGTGCTCTCTCCACTGTGCCACCCAGCTGCCTGCAAATCTCTATATCACTGCCCTATAATTTTATAGTAAGAGAAGGTAAGTGTGAGTGATTTCCCTCGGACAGGTAGTAATTGTCCAAGAAGATGCTTGGACTTTAACTCTTTCCACTCTCTGTCATAGACAGAAAGTATCCTAGAAAAGCTACACAAATCTTTGTGAAACGAGGTTTGAGAAAACATGGTCTGCAGGAGCAGCAGAGACAGGTTGACTGTACTGATGCTCTCAAGTGGGTTGTCAGGAGACACGTGTGGAGACAGATCTCAAGAGAAAGGAGGCTGAGAACAGCCTCAGCGGCCCCAGGAGACAAGGCCGGCCGGCTGGCAGCAGAGCTGGGGCACGGCTCTCAGGGGTAGGGAGCAGAACCCACAGGGAGGCAGCAGCCCCCATACCCTCCCCAGCTCCTGGCACTTCATCCCCAAGTTTCTGCCAAGATCAGCCAGGGAAGAAAGGCCAGAAGAAGATGTAAATCCCTACTCTGGGTCTGAGACTCCAAAGCCATTCACTCTGGTATGTCCGAGTAGGCGTCTGAAGATGTTGGATCTCTGACAGGCATTATATTCGTACCAAGCTTGGGAGTTGGGAGATCCCCTGACTCACAATTGTGTGTGTGTGTGTGTGTGTGTGTGTGTGTGTGTGTGTGTGTGTGTGTGAAGGGGGAGGGGCTTTCCTCTATTGCCTTGGCTTGGGGATGGAGTGGGACTCAATGCATCGAACTTTGTCTTTGGATGCTCAGGCTGGACCCAGTTTTTACTTTCTGCAGACTTTATCCACTTCTTTTCCTATGTGGGCAACCTCAGTTTCCTCATTTGTATAATACTAATTATACTAATACCTCTTTCACAGAGTTATTTTGAAAATTAAACTTAGGGGCAGCTAGGTGGTGCAGTGAGTAGAGCACCAGCCCTGAAATCAGGAGAACTGAGTTCAAATCTGGCCTCAGACACTTAACATTTCCTAGCTGTGTGACCCTGGGCAAGTCACTTTAACCCCAATTGCCTCAGCTAAAAAAAAAAGAAAGAAAATTAAACTCAGTAACTGTTACATACCTTAAAGTGTTATATAAATATGAGCTCCACATAAAATGATCAACACCCTCATTATTAAGGGGCATACTGAATTTGTAGTTCAGGAAGACCCAAGTTCAAATCCTTGAAATCATCACATTGAACCTCAGTTTTCTTCACTAAAAATGGGAATAATAGGAGCACCTGCCTCTGAGGTGCTCTGAGGATCAAGTGTGATAAGTAACATACATGATGAGCTTTTATAAACTTGCAAGTGCTATATAAAACTAGCTATTATTTTCGTCATTATGACTATTATTATTATCATTTCATAAAATTTTTCTTCCCTTGGTTCAGTTTTCATGATTATTTGGTTCTTCCTTTTTTCCAGAAATTTAGAGCACCCTTTTCAGCCCTCAAAAAGGAGTCAAAGAATTTCAAAGAATTCATGATGAAAAAAAATGATATTCACCTCTAAAAAGAGAGAAAACCCGTGAACTCAGTGTAAACTGAAGTCTAATTTTCTTGCTTCCTATATTTTTTGTTCTTTTTTTTTGGTGATACAGCTAATATAAAAAGCATGTTTTGCATGATTTCCCATGTATAATCGATATCATTTTGCTTACCTTTTCAGTGGGTAGGGAAGAAGGGAAGGAGAGGATTTAAAAACATTTAAAAAGAGTGTTTAAAATAACAATAAATTAGTTTTAGAAATTAAAATAAATCAATTGGATGAAAGCCTAATGGATTCAATTCCATAAAGGAGTGGTCCTCAAACTTTTTAAATAGGGGCCAGTTCACTGTCCCTCAGACTGTGGGAGGGCCAGACTATAGTAAAAACAAAAGCTCCCACTCTGTCTCAGTCCCTCAGCCCATTTGCCATAACCCCGCCGGCCCCATAAACGTCCTCATCAGGCCACATCTGGCCCCCGGGGCCATAGTTTGAGAACCCCTGCCATAAAATATTTAGGGAGTTGGGGGGGGAAGGAGGGAAATGCCAGGGAGGCTTTCTAGAAGTTCTGTCCAGTGCTGATTCCTATGGTAAAACAAGGAACAGTGGAAGATAGGTGACAATATGGGGTAGACAGCTGGATGTAATGTGAAGGGTGTATACTGGACATTTTGGAGAAAGGCATTGTGGTGAGCTTAAATACAGGCAAGGAAGCATCTTAGCCAGGAGGTCAGAAAATCTGGGTTCTAATTCTAGTTCTGCCAATAAAGAACTGTAAAATCTCAAGTGGTTCTTTACTTACCTCATTTGTAACATGGGGGATAGAAGAGATGAAGTCTGAGGTCCTATCTACTCCATAGTTACGATTCTAAACAGTCAACAAGCATTTATAGTAAGTACCTACCATGTGCCAGGTGCCTGCCAACTGGAAAAATTATGGTCATATCCTCCAGGAGTAATGGTGGGAAGGATGAGGGGAGACAAATGCAATAAATAAATAAACAAACAAGTAAATAAGTGGAAGGTGACTAGGAAGGGATCAGGCTGAAAGGGCTTTAAAAGCCAAACGGGATTTTTAACACTGGAAGAATCAAAAACCGTGGAATTTGAGAGCTGGAAGGTCACAAGCCTTAATCAAATCCTTCTCCTTTTGTAGAAGAGAGAGACTGGAGCCCCAAAAGACCGAATGAGTTACACAGCCAGTGATGGAGAGAACTCAAATCTAAGCTCTCTGCCATGAAATCCAAGCCCCTCACTTTTCTGAGCTCAGGAAACTGAGGTTTGGGTGAGGTTTGGGAAGGGAAGTGACTTGGCCAGTGTCACTGGAAAGGTAATAATTTGAATCCAGAACACCTGACACCTGGTCCAGGTCTCTCTCCCTCAGGCATTATAACCTCTGATCCTTGCTTCAGAGCAGGCTCCTTGACAGTTGAAAAATAAACAAAACACAGGGGAGAAAAGGGGGAGGGAGGAGAGGAAGGGAGAAGCTTCTGTGGCTTTTATGTGTCAACTGTAAGCATGCCCTTGGAGGCATGCTACTTTGATTGGTGAATCACCAGGTATGTTGGCTATCTTCAAGTATTCAAAGGGTATGAAATGGAAGAAGGATTCGATTTGATATGTTTGACCCCAGAGTCCAGAGCCAGTAGCAAAGGATAGAAATGACAAAGAAGAACATTTAACTTTGACATCAGGAGAAATTAACATTTAGATCTGTCTCCAAGTGGGATGGCTGCTTCAAGAGGTGGTAGGTCCCTCTTCCTTGGAGGATTCAGGCAGAGCCTGGCCAACCACTTTTTGGATATGATAGAATGGGAATTTCTTCCTGAATACAATGAAGTAGATGCCCTCTCAAACAGCTCCCCCCAACTCTTAGATCCAGGGATTCTATAATTCTTTTGAGCATAAACTCAATCAATCAGTAGAGTGGAGTTAAACCATCTCAGACCAAACCATTAGATCACATGGTTCAAGTCCCATCCAGTCATCTATTCAAGTTGTCTGTCCTACTGCCACTCACTACCCTTCCAAGCTCTTGCTCTGGGCTCAGGAATCAACACTACCATTGCTGCATGGAAAGGGGGTGCCAGTTGGCTGCCTTATAGATCAACTTATCGTCTCTGTAGACCTGTCTGACACTTTCTTTTCCTATTGCTCCTCCCATATATTGGTGTGATCTCACCTTATGAAACTATGGGTTCCTTGATAGCAGGGACTATCTCACCTTTGTAGTTGTATCTTCATTATTAGCCATTTCCATCACATAGTAAGGGCTTCGTGAATGCTTTCTCATTCATTCATTCACTCATTGTCCTTGCCATAAAACTTCTGCTCTCGCTTTCTATGTACAACTACCCTCCCAAAATTAAGACAGAAGTCTGGCTTGGATGTCCAGTAAGCAGGACCTGGCTTCCAGAGAAGCAGCCCCTATCTCTGCTTCTCTGAACCACTTGGATTTAAGAATAAATTTAATAATAATTCATAGTCCAAAAGTTCATGTACATGGATGGGATTAAGCTGAAACCTTTTCCTATTGCCAAAAATCTTTAGCTTCCCTATGTCTGTAAGCCTGGAGATTGCACCATGTAATTATGCCTGGGTATAATAAACAAGTCATCATACTAGAGCCCATCTGTAAGAGCAGCAGTTCATGGTCAAATCTGATGACCACTGGCTTTGTAGACCCCAGAAGCAGCTGCAGCTCAGAGATAGGTGACATACCCAAAGCTATAGAGCAGATCAGCCAGTCCTTGAACCTTGAGCTCCCAACTCACAGTTCAGTGCTTGAATCCTTGATGATTCATGGTGGGATCTCCCTACTGTATGTAGTTAACTCCTCCATTACCAAGGCAAAATCCTTCTCTTCTCTTCTCCAGGGTTAATATAGGAGAAAAGTATAGTTAGTATAGGAGAAAAGGCTCTGGGGCTTGGAATCAGGAAAACTAGGTTCATGTCCTGGATACAATATTTACTAATTATGTGACCTCTCTTAAACTCAATTTTCTCTTCTGTAAAATGGAGAAAGTAATATTTTGTGTTATTGGTCTCATAGAATTGTTTTGAGAAAAGTTCTTTTTAAGTCTTGGAGCACAACTATAGATATTGTTACTTATAATTTGTTATTATATGTAGCACACTTCTTAGCTACATTCAGGTCAGGATACTATTTGAATCATCATCTATTAAAACCTATGGCTCTGAGCCCCCACCTATACATCTTTGTGCCAGATTATGCCAGAGAAACAAAAGACATTTAAAGAAAGGGGGTAGTAAAGCAAATACCAAGGAATTGAATTAGGTAGCAAACATTCTCCTCATCCATACCAATAAA
>NC_133617.1:700083166-700088166 GCF_048593235.1 Sminthopsis crassicaudata
GGAGATTGCCAGCAGTGACAAAAGAAGGAAGTCATGGCAGATAGCAACTATCTACTCCTGTGAGCACATGGACTATTTTCTGAGCCCAGGTGGACTATTGCTCTTCCTGGCTACCCTTCTCTCAATGATCTTGGACAATTTCCTTAAATCTCTTGGGCTCATTTGTTGCCTCTTCTATAAACTGAACAGGGTCTGTGCCTTTCAGCTTTAAATTTATGATTCTTAGATTTTTCCCTAAACCCCTACCTTCCAACCAAGTTGTGGGATGATGGGCAAGGGCAGTCTCATTAGCCTGAATTTTATCACCGATAGCAGGAAGTGCCTCTGACTTACTCAGCTGGGCTGCTGGGATAACTAATTAGGGAAGGGGAATGGAGAAGCCCCAAAGAGTGTGTAGCATCAATTCGAAAAGTCCTGGTGCTGAGCAGCTGGGAGCAATAAACAGCCTTTCTTCAGCAGAGATTAACTCATTCTGAGCATCAGGAAGCCACTGGGGGCAGCTTCCTGATGCCCAAACAATGTGCTGGGAGATTTAATGACTTCAAAAGGAGACAAATTCTTCCTTACATATTCAACAGGACAATCATATCACTCCAACAAAGGCAATGCCCCTCCCAGCTAAGGAAACCAACCACAGTTACTGCATTTTTTTCCAGGGAAGGGTTTCTGATGAATGAGATTATGTGGGGGAACTTTCTGAATGCCAATACCAAACCCTGGAATCCAACAACTCAATTCAGTGAGGTCAGGTTCCCTGCTCTAGACACTGGATTAGGGAATAACTGGCTGGAATCTTTTGGTAGAAGATAGCTCTGAAAGAGCTAAAGGGATTATGGGGGAGGAAAGGAGGCTAGAGAAGGGGCAAATGTGAATTCGATGGACAGTGTTCTGAGCCCATGATCCACCATGAGAACCAGCCTTCTCTTTATAGGATCCAGGTTCTGTTTGGGCTCTGCCAATAATTCATTCTGTGGAGCCTTTCAATTTCTTCCTCCATAAAACACATTGCTTGGAATAAGTCTGACTGTATCATTCTTTAGCTCAATAACTTCCAGTAGCTCACTATTATTATCTCTAGGATCAAATACAAACTCCTTAGTTTGGCATATAAAACCCTTTATAATTCCAGGCTACCTTTCTAGCTTTATGTGGATACATTAATCCCCTTCAGTCCAGAAATGTCACTCCTTTTTTCATGAACTTTTTAAGGGTGTGTGTGTGTGTGTGTGTGTGTGGTGTGTGTGTGGTGTGTGTGAGAGAGAGAGAGAGAGAGAGAGATGAGGAGAGAGAGAGAGAGAGAGAGAGAGAGAGAGAGAGAGAGAGAGAGGAGGGGGAGACAGAGAGACAGAGACAGAGAGAGAGAGAGAGAGAGAGAGAGAGAGAAGAGAGAGAGAGAGAGAGAGAGAGAGAAGAGAGAGAGACAGAGGGAGACGAGAGACAGAGACACAGAGAGAGAGAGAGAGAGAGAGAGAGAGAGAGAGAGAGAGAGAGAGAGAGAAGAGAGAGAGAGAGAGAGAGACACTGAGGGAGACAGAGAGAGACAGAGACACAGAGAGAGAGAGAGAGAGAGAGAGAGAGAGAGAGAGAGAGAGAGAGGAGAGAGAGAGAGAGAGAGAGAGAGAGAGAGAGAGCTTGTGCTCCTTTGGCTATAAGGATTCTCATTTCTCATTTTTCATCACTGGAGCCTCAGTGGGTTACACAGTGCCTGGAACATGCTAGGTGCTTAATAAATGCTTGTTGGTGGATGCTTTCCGGCTCCCGGGCTCCACCTATCACAGTGGAAGACCTCTGCCGGATCCATGGTTCTAACCCACTGACCTTGGCTTTATTCCTAGTAAGTGCTTTCTTTCTCCTACAAAGGATGGGTAGAAACAAAGGCTGGTCAGCTGATAGCTGAGGTTAATTGATTTCTATTTAAGAAAGACTGGACCACAAGGAGGGGCAATCAGTTGCTCCATCTACAGATCTGTGGCTGCCCTAAAAATACACACACACACACACACACACACACACACACACACACACACATATATTTGGTTAAAGAAAACGCGGAAAGAAGCTAGTGTGTCACCCATGCACATCTTGCAGCGGGAGGCAGCGCTTACCACGGGGGGTTGCCATGGCAACTCCGAGTGGGTCTGCTCGGAGAAAGATGGAAGTCGCGCTGATGGCAGACCTTTGTGCAGCCGCCAGGTGCCCCGCGTGCCTCGCCCCCTCCCACGTGCCCCGCCCCCAGGGGGCCACAGCTGCCCCTCCGCTTCCGTCCCCTGCGCCGATACTCATCTTTTCTGGTCACAAAGATCTGGGCACATGTTATCTCATTTAATCCTCTCCCAGCAGCCCCGCGAGGGGGGCAGAGCCAGCACCATCCTTTTTATAACTAGCTAGAGAATAAAAATAGCTCTCATTTGAAATGGCGTTTTAAGGTTTCCAAAGCGCTTTAAAAAATTAGCATTTGATCCAATGCTTCTCTTAACTGCCTTCCCCCTTCCTCTCCCTACCTCCCTTTCCTTCCTTCCCCCGGTCTTTCTTCTCCTTCCCTCCTCTCTCCTTCTCTCTCTTCCCCCTCCCTTTTCCCTTTTTATCTCCCTCCCCCTCTCTCTCCCTTCCTCTCCCTTTCCCCTCCCTCCACATACACATACATACACACATACATATATACACGCATAGACACATATATGTATATACACACATTTAAATAAAGATTTTATTTTTTTTAGCTTACTATGTGCCTGGCATTGTGTTATATAGGGAGGATATAAACAAAAGAAAAAAAAAACAAACCAAACCAAACAAACAAACAAAAAAAAAAAAACCCCAAAACAAAAAAACCCAACACAGTCCCTGCCCTCAAGGAGCTTACATTCTAATGGGGGGAAAGTGACATGAAAGATATATTTTCTTATAAATAAGAGGGACCCTAAAGGTTAGGAGCACCCAAGTCTGTGCCTCCTGCTGTCTTTGGACTCCGGGATTTGCTTGGTCCTGCCGGGGAGGCTTTGCTGAGACACCAAAGGCAGGAAGAGGGGCTGCTGAGGGCTGTCTGGGGGAGCTCTCTGAGTGCATGTGTCCCTTACAGGTCTGAGTCTGTGTATGCAGGTGTAGACAAGATGAGTACCCAGATGTAGGTAAAGGAGCCACAGCCTGACTTGGGGAGAGCAGATGGTCTCAGGAAGAGGAGAACCTGGGTTTAAGTCTCTCTTATGGTCCCTAGAGCCCCTGATCCATCCCTTCCCCCTCTGAGCCCTCAGGCACCCCTTACCCAATAGCAGAGCAGATCCACAGCATCAGACTCAGAGCTGGCGGGAACCTTGGAGACCACTAGCTCCCACACCCTCATGTTACAGATGAGTAAACTGAGGCCTAGGGAAGGGCAGACTTGTTCAAAGTCACAAAAGTAGGATGTGAAAAGGTAGAACTGCCTCACAGCCTTTCAGGCCGATCCTCCCCAGGATTCCCTCTATCAGTAAAATAACGTCCAGTCCAAAACAAGGAAAGGGATGTATGTTTAGGATGTATGAGAATGAATGAGCCTGCATGTATATGAATGTGCTGTATACATGTAGTGTGTATGTCTGTGCATGTATATGTGGGTACATGTATTTGTGCGAATATATATGTGCGTATGCATGTATTTGTGCAAATGAGTGTGTATATGTAGCTATATTAGCGTACATGAATGTGGTTAATGAACATATTGTATGGGTGAGCACAAATATGTAAGTATGCATCCACTGTGGTAAATGACTGTACCTGAATGTGTGTCTATGGAATTTTTACTGCGAAGTTTGTGTGTGTAAATGATTATATGTGTGTATGTATGTGTGGGGGTGTGCAGGTAACTGTGTGGCTGTGCATTTATTATGTATATAAATGAATACATATTGTGGAGGAGTATATGTATTGTGTAAGTGAGTATATATATTTATTTATGTATTTGTGTATATGCCTGTGCATGCATGTAGTAGATGAGTATGTGTAGAGGGACACGGATGTGTAAGTGTGCATATTGTGGTGCATGCATGTGTATACATGTATATGTAGATGTGCATTATGAAGATGAGTACGAGTGTATAAATGTGTGTGAGAGTATATGTATATGGTAAATGAGGATATATGCACAAGTATTCTTGCATATGCATATGTAAAATTGTATTTGAATATCTATCTGGAGGGATGAAATTGTGTATATGTGGAAATGTCTGTGTGCACCTGGGTATATGTAAATGTGTGTATAAGTGAAAATCTGTGTCTGTGTGCACGATTTTTTTTCTTTTTTTCCCCTCTTTTAAAAAATAATAATAGCTTTTTATTTTGCAAAATACATGCAAAGATAGTTTTTAACATTCACCCTTGAAAAACCAGGTGTTCCATTTTTTCTCCCTCCCTCTTCACCTGCCCCCTTCCCTGAATAGCAAGTAATCCAATATAGGTTGAATGTGTGCAATTCTTCTAAACATATTTCCATATTTATTGTATTGCACAAGACAAATCAGATCAAAAGGGAAAGAAATGAGAAAGAAAAAAACAAGCAATCAAGTAACAACAAAAAAGGTGAAAATACTAAGTTGTGATCCATACTCAGTCCCCACAATTCTCTCTCTGGATGCATTTCTCCATCACAAGTCTATTAGAATTGGCCTGAATTGCTTCATTGTTGAAAAGAGCCAAATGCATCACAACTATCATTGTGACATCTTTTTGCTTTGTACAATGTTTTCCTGGTTCTACTCATTTCACTCAGTATCAGTTCACGTAAGTCTCTCCAGGCTTTTCTGAAATCAGCCTGCTCATGATTTCTTATGGAGTAGTAATATTTCATTACATTCATATATTATAACTTATTCAGCCATTTCCCAACCGATGGGCATCCACTCAATTTGCATGAATGTTTTTTGAGTAAGTACATCTATAAAGTAAAGTGGCACAGTATATAGAATAAATTTAACTTGAGACATTAGCTGTATGATTCTGGGCAAGTCACTTGACCTCTCTCTACC
>NC_133617.1:700093166-700140102 GCF_048593235.1 Sminthopsis crassicaudata
TCCTCCTCTTCCTCCCCCTTCCTCTCCCTTCCTCTCCCCCACCCATTTCTGGATCTGACCAATTCTCAGTACCTACCCCTTTCCACCTCCTCCCTGAGCTTAGGGTTTCCTGAAAGTTCTGCCCCTGCTTTGATGGACTGTTTGTCCTCTGTGGGCCTCTCCCCAAATGAATTTTTCCCAGGTGCCAAAATTCCTTGTTACAGTTCTGGTGCCAGACAGACATGGCGAGCTTCCCAGTTTCACTGCCCCAAGGGCTGACCTTGCGTGATGGCTGTAGGGCTTCCAAGGTGAAAGGCCAGGAGTTCTACAGGCCTGCAAGCACGAAAGCCCATGGTGGAAGGTCCGGACCAAACTGGATAACCAGAGAGGAAGCCATCTTCCCCCATTACAGCTCGCTACCAATGAGCAAGGAAAGGTATTTAGGGAAAATGGAGATGCCTTGTAAACATACGCAAGGAGGTTGGCGAACTGGGCGGGGATGAGTGCTTGGGGTGCAGGGTGTGGTGTAGGTTTCAGGTAAAAGTAGGGTGATCAAAAGACTCGAATTGATGTTGAGTGTGAAGTGGGGGGTGGGAGGGAAGGAGAAGAAAGTCTTTGAGGTAGAGGGTGTGTTTGGAATTTGGAAAAGCCTGGGGTGAGAAGGGCCATCAACTGTCCACTTTGTTCCATTCCATCCATATTGTATGATTTGTGAAGGGGTTGTCGACACTGCTCCCTAAAGAGAGAATATGGCTTTCAGGAAGACTCGAAAAAGAATCGAAAATATCCCCTCTCAAGGCAGTAAGTGGACCTTCTGGCTTTCGACCCATGGCTCTTGGGGAGCAGGGCTCAATGGTTAAGATTTTTCTTCTACTTCTGGAGTATTAGAATCATCAAACCCTGCTCCCCCGAGTCTGGAGAGGATCCACACTTGCTTTCTCCAACTTTTGTTTCTGTCTTTGTAACCCTAGGGCCTAGCACACTGCTTGATGCACTCCTGATAGGTGCTGTTTAAATGCTTGCCTGGGGTTAATTTGCTGCCTCTATCTTCCCCTAGAAGCCAGGGCTGTCAACCTGTAGGAGAGTCTTTGTTCAGTCCAGGACCCCCTTTGCACCCTCTAATCCAGACTCCATCTGCTGTGATGTCCTTAAGTGCTTCACTTTTGGACTGGCTCTTCTGGTTCTTTCAGAGGCAGTGTAGTACAGGAAGAAAAACAAACAGAAACCCAGTGAATCTGGGGATGGGGAATCTAGGATTGAATCATAGATGTGCTAGTTAGTACCTGTGTGACTTGGAGCAAGTCACTTAACCCCTCTGGATCTCACTTTCTTCAACTGTAAGATGAAGAAGTCGGGTTGGCTGATATGGAAAGGCTTTCTTCAGCCTTCATGACCAAATCCCATGGGATGTGTATTCTGTGGCTGAAATACTGGGATAACTGCCTCCATCGCAGAATCTTGGAGTCTGGAAGGGACTGAGAACTAGGCCAGGAATCTCTCCCACACAGAATCCCTGACAGGGCATTTTCTAGCTCTTGTTTCAACACTCCCAGCATTGCTGGATATCTCTAGCTGTCACCAAGTTCCTTCCTCTATTGACCTCCTATCTTCCTTCCTGTAACTTTCACCTATCTGTCCTGGTTATGACATCTGGGACCACTCAAAACATCTGCTTGCTCTTCCCTGTAACTGCCCTTCAAATACCTAGGTAAGGTTATGGAGGGACAAGATGCAAATATTGCTGGGAACCAGGGAGGGTCTCACGTCAGAGATGACTGCTGGAAATTAGAGATTCTAATAGGTCAAGATAAAGCTCAGATTGTGCTCAGAGAGGAAAGATGCCATGTCAAGTGTGAGGAACTACAAGAGTTCCACCCTCATTTTGTCCAACACTTTCCTTTTAGAAATGGAGAGAAAGACGCAAGGGAGGGAGAGAGAAAGAAACAGAAACAGAGACGGAGGGAGGGAAAGAAAGAGAGACACACAGAGAAAAAGAGAGAGAGAGGCAGAGACAGGGAGAGAAAGAGAGAGAGACAGAAAAAGAGAGATAGAGGCAGAGAGAGAAAGAGAGACAGAGACATTGGGAGAGACACACACACAAAGAGAGAGATAGACAGACAGCCATAGAGACAGAGATAGAGAGAAGGGAGACAGAAAGATAAAGAGACAGAGAGAAATAGAGAGAGACATACAGATAAAAGACGAATAGACAGAGTCCCCAAAGGTCAGAGTGCTAGAAATTTAGCCAATCTGGGATTCAAATCCCAGTCTTTCAACTACAAATCCTATGTTCTCATGGATTTACTGTAATGTCTTCCTCACTGATGAGAGGCGTTTTGGCTTCCCTTATTTAATCTAACAGCTCCCACAGAGAACAATGTGGAGCTATCTAACATCCATCCCTGTCCTTCCTTGGAGTCTCCAGAAGCTCTGGCCATCTCCTTCCTATCCTGGGGAGCACACCAATCATTTTCCCTGCTTCTCCTGGAACTGGTCCCTCAGAATCAACATCCGCCCCACCTCAATTGTGATGGGCCAGTCTGGGTGAAAAGACTTTGGTCCAGGTCTTCCTTGGGCTGAGGTCCCCTTCTGGTCCCAGCCGGTCCACCACTATCCTTTGGTCACTTAGAGGCTGCCCTTCTTCCCTGGTTGATATCAGTGAGTGGCTCTCCAGGCCTTTTCATGATTCCTCTCTATCTTTGAATAAGCTTCATAAACAAAACTCTGAACTGGGACTTTAGAGACCTGCGTTCTCATCCCAGCTCCAACAGGCACTGATTTTGAGGAAGCTATTTCTCTTCTCATTGGCTATTTCTTCAATTGTAAAACAGGAGATTCAGTTAGATAACCCCCAGTTCACACTTTCAGCTTGAAAATTCTGTGGTTCTGTGATTCCATGGGAAAGGAACTGTAGTAAATCAGTTTTTCTACCCTGGGTCCACATTTTCTCCTCCCTCAGAATAGGTTAATGATACCCTACCCTCTAATTTCCACTTGGGAAAATTGTAAACCTCCCCTAATGAGGTTTAGAAACTTCTTTAAAAACAAAACCAACTTCAAAGTGTTACATAATTCCAAGGCATGCAGTCAGCCTACTTCCCTTCCTCCCTCCAGCCTCCACCTCCTACCTCCCCCTTTACCTCTCTCCTTCTGGCTTCCCTTTCTCCTCTAACCTGATGAAGAAAATGATGATCTAGGTGGCCAAGGACTTCTTGATTCCTCCCTCCACCCATCATCACCCTCTTCAACATCCTCCTCCCTCATGGGATATGGACCCCTGGCATAAGGATACATGATGTACATGAAGACAAGAGTCCATGACTTCTTGTCCCATTCTTTCACCAACTAGTTATGTGATGGTGTTCTGCCTCAGTTCTTAGAATCTCAAGGTTCTTCCTCCACAATGGCTGCAATAAATTTCATCTCAGATAATTATATGAAGCCCAAGGGTACTGAGGCCACATGGGCCCCTTGATGGGCCATGATAAAATGACAGATTCTATTTTCTGGGCATCCTAATCCCTAACCACTATTTTCCTGCCCCAATTTGGAAGTAATATAAGAAAAAGGTAGTACAAAATGGTAGATGGAATAGGAGAACTGTCAATGGGACACCTAGGTGAAAGGTTGTTTCTGACACAATAACTTTGTGGGGAGTTCCTCTGGCCTAGCTAGCTGAGGTTCATCTGCAAAAGGGATGATGCATATGCAACTTCTGTGAGAAAAGCACTTGGTAAAACTCCATGTACCATAGAAATGTGAGTTATTATTCCCAGGTTATAAGGAATGCTGACATAGGAGGATAAGGAGTTATCACCAAATGGAGAGGGTACTGCTAAGTTCAATGCCATGTGAAAGCCCAATATACAGCAGACTCCTGAGAACCATTAAGGGCTGCTCTTATTTTTCCAAAAAAATACCTTCTCATAACCCTTGTCTTAAAAGTCTCCTCAGATCAACCAATTCCTAAATGCTGCTTTGTTCTTTCTGTTTTATGATAATAAAGCCAATTTCTTTGAGAAATGAAAAAAAAATTCTTTGTAGATAGCAGTGTATTGGAGCTGGGTATTCTTACTGAATTTATTGCCATCCCAGGTCTGAGTCAAATAGAAATGTGGCTCTTGAGGAAATAGAAGGCCTAAGATCTTATCTTGTCCATGTCTACATTCAGTCTCTGGTATTTCCAAAGGTTATCTACTAAAGAAATAAAAAGGAATATGTATTTTCTAAGAGGTCCTCTAATACTTAGTTGGCAGAGCTGTGAATTGGTCTAATGGGGCTGGGAAACAATCTAGAATTGTGCTAGGAAAGTTGTTAAACAAAGATAGAGGAAGAGTCCCATATATATATATATATATATATATATATATATATATATATATACATAAAATTTATATATAGCATTTTATGTGGTAGCAAAGACATGAAAGCAAGGTAGAGGCCCATCATCTGGAGAATAGCTGAATAAATTATGTTGTAAAAATATAACTACATCACCAAAAATAATAAGTATGGAATATTTGGAGAAACTTGGGAAGACTTACTTGAACTGCTACAGAGTTAATTAAGCAGAACCTGGAGAACAAATCAGATATTTATCTCAGTAAAAACTCAGGAAAGGAGCTTCAGAACACTGGTCAATAGTTTTGGAGGACTAAAAGTAAAGGATGCCTCTTTCCTTTGGGTCAAAAAGTGGTGGATTATGGGTAGAGAATGAAGCTCACTTTTTCAAGCCTGGTCAATACATTGGTATAGTTGCTTAACTATAGTTTTGTTAAGGAAGAATTTTGTTGTGAAGATAGAGGAGAATTACAGGAAGTTACACCTAATGTAAAAAATAAAAGCATCGATAAATTATTTATATCTTGAAAAAAGAAAATGTGAACATTCACTATCCAAAAGCATATTGCTTGGCAGTTCACATATTGTATATGTTATACAACATACATATAATTTTGAACATACAATAAACAGAGGCATATCTTCCCACTATATAAAGATTCTCACACAGTAACACATTCACAAAATCACATAATTTCAGAAACAGAAATGATATTGGAGTCAACTCCCTTTCCCCCATTTTATGGGTTGTTCAAAACCCTCCTCTTTTTATTTGTTTGTTTTCTTAGTAGTATTTTATTTTTTCCAAATACATGTAAATATAGTTTTCCATATTCATTTTTGTAAGACTTTGTGTTCCAATTTTTTTTCCCTTCCCCTCATAACTCTCCTCCCTGGGACAGCAAATAATCTGATATAGGTTAAATATGTACAGTCTTTTTAAACATTTTCCATATTTATCATGTTGTACAAGAAAAATCAGATCAAAAGGGAAAAAATGAGAAAGAAAACAAACAAACAAACAAAAAAGGTGAAATACTATGCTTTGATCCATATTCAGTTCTCCATAACTCTCTCTCTCAATGTGGATGGAATTTTTCACTTCATTGACTTGAATCACTGCTTTGTTGAGAAGGGCTAAATTCCATCACAATTGAGCATCACATAATTTTGTTATTACTGTGTACAATGTTCTCTTGGTTCTGCTCACTTCACTTAGTGTCACTTTTGAGGCTTTTCTGAAATCAGGCTGCTTATCATTTCTTATAGAACAATAATATACTACTACATTCATATACCATAATCTATTCAGCCATTCCCCAATATGGGCATCCTCTCAGTTTCCAGTTCCTTGCTACTACAAAAGAACTGCTTACAAACATTTTTGCACATATGGGTCCTTTCCCCTCTTTTATGATCTCTTTGGGATACCGAGCCAGTAGTGAGACTGCTAGATCAAAGTTCAAAGTTTAAAAAGTTTAAAGCCTTTTAGGTATAGTAACAAATTGCTCTCCAGAATGGTTGGATCATTTTGTAACTTCGTCAACAATTCCAGTTTTCCCACATCCCTCCAAAATTTATCAATTTCTTTTTTTTGCCATAGTAGCTAATCTGAGGGGCATGAAGTGGCATCTCAGAGTTGTCTTAATGTGCATTTCCTTAATCAATAGTGATTAAAAAGTATCCTTTCTTTCTTTCTTTCTTTCTTTCTTTCTTTCTTTCTTTCTTTCTTTCTTTCTTCTTTCTTTCTTTCTTTCTTTCTTTCTTTCTTTCTTTCTTTCTTTCTTTCTTTCTTTCTTTCTTTCTTTCTTTCTTTCTTTCTTTCTTTCTTTCTTTCTTTCTTTCTTTCTTTCTTTCTTTCTTTCCTTCCTTCTTCTTCCTTCCTTCCTTCCTTCCTTCCTTCCTTCCTTCCTTCCTTCCTTCCTTCCTTCCTTCCTTCCTTCCTTCCTTCCTTCCTTTCTTTCTTTCTTCCCCCCTGAGGCTGGGGTTAAGTGACTTGCCCAGGGTCACACAGCTAGGAAGTGTTAAGTGTCTGAGACCAGATTTGAACTCGGGTCCTCCTGAATTCATATGATTAGAAAGGGGTTTTAATTTCTCATCTGAAAATTGTTTGTTTATAACTTTCAACCATTTCTCAATTGGGAAATGACTAGTGTTCTTATAAATTTGAGTCAGTTCTCATATATTTTGGAAATGAGGCCTTTATCAGGGACACTGACTGTAAAAATTGGCAACTTTCTGCTTCTCTTCTAATCTTGGCTGCATCGGTTTTGTTTGAACAAAACCTTTTTAATTTAATGTAATTTTTTTGCTTTTTATTTTATTTTATACTTTGCAACTTTGCTTAAGTTGTTTCTAGTAGTTTTTTAGTTCAATCTCTAGGATTATCTAAGTATAACATCATATCATCTGCAAAGAGTGATAGTTTTTTTTTTCTCTCATTGCCTATTCTAATTTTTTTTCTTCTCTTATTAATTAATAAAGCTAACATTTCTAGTACAATATTGAATAAGAATAATGATAATTGGCAACTTTTTTCATCCTTAATCTTATTGGGAATGCTGCTAGCTTATCCTCTTTATATATGATGCTTGTTTATGGTTTTGGGTAGATGCTACTTATCATTTTAAGGAAAACTCCATTTATTCCTTTGCGCTCCAGTGTTTTTATTGGTAATGGGTATTGTATTTTGTCAAATGCAACTCCCCCACTTTAATATGTGGCAGAGCTGGGGTGGTTTAATGACCTCTCTATTGTACAATTCTTTGGGTTCATTTGAAACCAATTGTCCTAGATTTGAATCATGATACTACTACTTATCTTTGTGATCTTGGGCAAATCACTTTGATTATTTGAACCTCAATGTTCTTTTCCATAAAATAGGAAGGTCAGACTCCAAATAAGCTTTAAATGAGCTTCCTTTCAATTTAAATCCACTGACTCCATGATGTGTAAAATAAATCTAAGCTACTTTTGTCATCAAACCTCCCCAACGCATGTTTATGTTAGGCGTGACACAGACTTTCTTGGACCTAGAAGGATCTCATTGATTCATAAGAGAATGAAGCAGAATAGGCCTTAGGACACAGAATGTTAAAACATACTTTCTCATATAAACATATGTATCTGACAGGGTCATATATTATATACAAATCTGAACTATGAGCTCCAGAAACAAGCATTGTCATTTACCTTTCTGTATATACTCAATGCTTGGTATATGATATTTAATAAATATCAGGAAATACACACACACACACACACACACACACACACACAGTCAGAGTCTTTTCCATTTTACACTTTTTATTTAGCATCCAAAAACAAGCAGGAGACCCTTGTGCAATTGGTTGGCAGGATGGAGGGGGTGTGAATGGGAGTCATATCTTCAATGCCAGACCCCTAGATGAAATTACAACATGTATCAGTCCATTAGCTTCAGGGTTCATCAGTTGGGAGAAAAAGTATTCCTGTGCTTGGGTCCAGATTGCACAATGATGCAATGAGATAGAAGAGGAAAAAGCATCAGACACAGAGTTAAAAGACCTAAGGAGCCAGGTTCAAACAACTCCTTGCAGTGTACAATTCCCTTAACTTCTCTTCTTCCATGAAGCAGTCATGCTAATCCTTGCACTGGCCCTCTGATGGGATTGTTGTGAGGAAAACATGCTATAGTCCTGAAATCATCATAGAAATGTGAGCTCTTGTTAGACCAGTAGCCACTTGAGGAATTTCTACATTGGGATTGTCACAATAAACATTTTTTCTCCTTGGATTGCTAAAGCAGCTATCCTATTTCAGAATCTTAATTTTTTTCTTCTTCATAAATGCCCTCATATCCCAGTTCAGTAAGAAATTGTTGCTTCATTTAGAATAGAAGGCTAATGTGACTCAGCTATTTATCCATGTGATTTTAGATAAATCACTTCAGATATCTAGGCCTCCATGTTCTTCTCCATAAAATGGGAAGATTGGATTAGCTGAATGAAGTCTAACATCTCTTTGAACCCTGAGTCTTATGGCCTATAAAGGTGTGATAGAAAACTCCCTATTTTAAGAGGATTTATTATAAGGTGATAGAGCTGAAAAGGGCCTCAGAAAACAAAATATTAGAGTTATAAGGAACTTCTGAAACAGAAAGATGTCAAAACTGGGAGAGCTCTTGGAAAGTAGAATGTTAGAATGTAGACTGTTACAGCTGAAAGGAATCCTTAAAACATAGGATATTATAAAATATCAGAACTGTAATTTTAGAAAGTAGAACATTAGAACATAGACTGTTAGAACTAAATAAGATCTTTAGAACACAGAATGTTAGAACATAAAATATCAACACTAGGAGGGACCTTTGATAGTAGAACATTAGAACATAAAGATCACCATAGAATATAAGAACCTAAAACCTGGGAGGTACCTTAGAAAGTAGAACATTAGTTTAGAGAATGTTAGAGCTAAAAGGGATTCTTAGAACACAGAATGTTAGAACATAAAATATCAGAACTGTTATAGACCTTAGAACCTAGAATGATTGTCAGAAACAATAAAGATCATAGAGGTCGGATGTTAGAACATAAAGTATAAGTATTAAAAGGGACCTTTAAAATATAAAATTTTGAATATTGATAGAGCTGGAAAAGAAACCTTTAGAACAGAGATAACTAGAACACAGAATGGCAAAGCCAAAAGAGACCCATGTATAGTAAAACAAATATAGACTAACAGAAGAAGTAGAGACTTTGGAACAAAATATTGTAGTTGAAAGGAACTTCAAGGGTCATTTTATCTAACCATCTGATTTTATAAATGAGAAAAATAAAGCTTTGAGAAAGGAATGAAATCCCTAAAACTCCACAGCTAGTTCTAGACAAGTCAGAGAGCTCCAACCTAGTTTTCTTAATTATCATCCTTTGCTGCTTCCCCCAACAGAACATCAGGCACCGACACAGATGAATAAGTGTTTATAGACAATGACATTTCATAAGCATGCGTTGTTTTTACAAGAATTCAGCCAAATTTTTAAAACTGATCTTCAGGTGTCATCTTGTCTACAAGTGAAGTTATTAAGAGCTTTAGAATTCACAATTGCTTACAATATTAGGTTACTCGAGGTTGTTGGTTGTGTAATCCTTTGTAATAATACTGTTGTTGCAGATATAGCAAGGGAAGGATGGTGTCTGGATCAGGAAATGTTAGAATAAAAAACTCACTTTCACATCATTGGGAAGACCTGACTCTTCACCCCACTCCTTGCCCTACAGACTCACACAGACTGCCTGAACCTTCAGGACCCTTTTAATGTCTGCAGAACACTGGTTACATTTGAAAGTGTTTGGTTATCCCCAGAGCATTTGGAAATCCATAGTTTTGGGACAGTGTCATGTAACAAATGACCTACTGGATTTGGAATCAGGACAGATAAGGGTTCAAATACTACCCTATATAAGGAGTAGTTCTGAGGCCATGGGCAAGGCAGTTTCTCCCCTGTATAATGAGGATAATAATATCTGTAGCATCATCTCACAAGGTTGGTGTGAGGCTTGAATGAGACTGTGCCCGGAAAATACTTTGTGAAATTCAAAGTGGTATATAAAGCTCAGTTATATTATAACTCATGGATAACATTTGCAAATCGATTTTTTTAAATCTTAAGAATAATTAACTATATGGGCAGGTAGGTGGAGCAGTGGATAGAGCATCAACTCTGGACCTAAATTCAAATGAGACCTTAGAAATTTACTAGCTATATGAACTCTATGAAAGTATATCCATGTCATAGGTACAGTTTTGATCAGGGGGAAAACTCAATGTAGTTTAATTGACTAGCTTGCAGACATCATGGGAAAATATTGACTGTGGAGTCAGAGGGACTGGGTTCCAGAGTTCACTTTCTACGTCATTCTATGAGGTAGAGCAAGCAGTTCCTCTCTTTGGGTTTCAGGACTGTCCTCTGGAAAATTAAGGGGTGGTAGACTAGTTCATGAGTTAAGAATTTTTTCTAGCTGTAAATGACTGATACTCTGAGCTAAATGATGCTTAAGTGATGCTCGGAGACTCTCCAATAAAGTATAAATGCTCATGTCCACTTTTTCATGTCTCCATTGGGTGACCTTCTCCTCCCTGCCCTGGATATCTATACCAAATTCTTGTAAGGCCTCAGTCTCCTGTGAATTAATACTCGTACCTATAGTAAATAAATAAGGTATTCTACTGCTCATCTATCCACTTGATCTCCATTTTCCTGGGGGAATCTGGGATATCAAAAAATCTTTCAAGACCCAGAGGAACAAATATCTAATGATGGAATTTCCAGCTCAGTGAGGAGCTGTGTGACAGATAATACCCTCCTTTGCTGACTCCCAAGTCACCCTCTGTCTGGGCCCAAACCTGCAAGAATTCTGACCTCCCGTCTCCTCCTCCTCTTCCTCCTGGAGTCCTGGATGCCTCTCTAGAGCCCCTCCCAGACAGCTGCTCTTCTAATACCTGCCCCAGAGACTTCCTCCACGAAGGGCTGACCCCCGGCCCAGTGCCAGCTCAGAACACATTGTCAACACCCTCCTTGGGCCCTTGCCAAGCCCAGTAACTTTCCTCTCTCGGGAGTTTGTGCTGGTTCTAGCAGGAGATAAACTATTTACCCTAGGAGGAAGGTTGCCCCTGAGATACTAGGAGAGAATCTTGGCTCCTACATAAAGAAAAAGGCCCCTCCTTGAGGAAGAAAACCATTTCTCACAGTCATACATATGGTTCACTTTAAAGGGTCTGTGTATGCTATTTAGTAGGCCAAAAATACCCTTGAGCTACTTATCAGAGTCCAGCAACATCCCAAACAGCAAGAGCTATCATTGCCTCAGTCCTCCAGTTTGCCCTGTTTTAACTTATTAAACACTTCCTGTGTGCAGAACACTGTGTAAGAAACTGGAGAGAAACCCCTGGCTAAGAAATAATAATAGAAAAAAATGCTGGGCTTGAAGGAGCCAGAGTTCAGATCTTGCTTCTGCCACTTAAAAGATTAGAGCCTAATCAAATTTCCTTACTAACAATAAACTTCAGTTTATTTATCTGCAAAAATGGACAAAATAACAATTTAAACATCTACCTTACAAGTTGAATAAAATGATATCTGTATGAAGATTAGAAAGCTTAAGTATATTAATATTAATTATATTATATTATAACATTAATATAATAATGAATAATAAATTATTATAATAGTATGTATTATTATTATAGCCAACTAGGTGCTGCCATAGTGCACAGAGTGCCTGGGAGGACCTGAGTTCAAATTGTTCTCAAACATGTATTAGTTGTATGACCCTGGTCAAGTTGGAGGAGGAAATAACAAACCATTCCAGTATCTTTGCCAAGAAAACCCTAAATGAGCTTACAAAGATTTGGACACTACTGAAATCACTGAAGAACAACAATTTTATACAATATATCATGCTGTCTCTTATCAGTTAGCTCGGAGATTAAATAAATACTGATCACAAAGCTGCCCTTCCCCAAGTCATATTATGTAATCTTTGTCCCTTGTTTTACGAAGACAGAGACTTGCATGATAGCAATGCAAAGATATATATATATGCTATAAACTTCAAAAAAGCCACTAATCCAGTTCAAGACTGGCAAGGGACTCAGCCAGAACTGGCTAAATTTTAATTGGGAAATAAAAAGAAAATATATAAACCAATTCCAAGCCAGAGAGGAGAGTAATTCTGTTTCCTCTTCTGGGAGTCAGTGTGGCCGTCCAGGACAGGTCAAAAAGTCCATTCTAAGAACTTCAAGAAATCTTAGTGAGCATCCAATACAATCCTCTCATTTTACAGGTGGGGTATCAGATGAGTGCAGGGAAGATTTGTAGCTTTGGGGTAAAAGCTGCAAAGCCTTTACAAGTCTGCTTTCCATCTTTGCTGATCCACTTAACTCTTACCTATGAAGCTGCAGCATACTCAGCAGCTACACCCTGGGAAACCATTTCAGCAGACTAAAATCAGGTTGAGGGGTAACCATGGGGTCTGTAACCCATTGGTGAGTTAGGAGTTGTCTACCCCAAGCATATGAAGATATCTCTTGGTGGAATAGATGGATAAGAAAATCCTTTCCAATGACCATAAAAGCAGCTGAAACTCAGAGCTTAAAGCTTGGTCAGATATCAAAGATACCATGGTCATACACTACATCTTGAGCCATTATCAGTCATCTTATCTTTGTCCTGTCACTGGACAGTAATGACTCTGGAAGAGAGAGTGAGACTGATGACTTCATGCAACTCTGCCTCACTTAAATCCCAATTTATGCATGAATCTTGTGTTTGATGTGCTATTGTCCTTCTTAATGCAGTTGTCATTTTCCTGTATTCCCACCTTGATGAAACCTGATGAGCTCAAAGAAAAATTTGGTGAAGACTTGGAGACTCTTGTCATCAATGTGCCAAGAGGACAAGTTTATAGAACTAGAGTGGGCACAGATTGTCAAACATGTCAGAGAATTGAGTTGAAACACAATGGTCACTTATTACTGGAAACATGTGCATCTCGTGACCTTTCCAATGCTGTATTCTGTTTACCTAAACACAATAAAACTTTGTGGATGTATTCTTGCAGCAAATATTGGCATTCAATTGACTATGTAATTGTAAGAAGAAGAGACAGACAGGATGTGAGAGTGTCAAAGGCAATGTATGGCACAGAGTGCTGGACCGATCATAGACTTATCCTCTCCAAGCTAAATATTCATAAACAATAAAAGCTGTGGCATCAAGGCAAAAAGACTCCCAGAAAAAATTAATGTTAACAGATTAAATCGCTTCTTTGAGTGGGAACAATTTGCTGCTAATGTGGAGGGAAAGTTGAGCCAACACACAGATGGCAGCAATGGAACAGAAAAGGAGTGGGTAGCTTTCAGAAATTTGGTGTACTGCATTTGCTCATCTGAATCAGAATATTCATAAATATCAAGATTGGTTTGAAGAAAATGATGGGGAAATTCAGAAAGTTGGTAAATGAAAAACAAGAACTCCACAGGGTGTACCAGCAGGATTATTCATCTATTTGTAAGAAGGCAGCTTTTTATTCCATCAAAAGTAAAGTAAAAGTGACGCTTAGAAGATATGGGATTCTTAGCTCAATAAGAAGGCAGATGAAATTCAGTTTTATGCTGATAGTAACAATTCAAAGTGCTTTTAGGATGCCCTGAAACCTATTTATGGGCCAAAGATCTGCCATATATCTCAATTAAACAATGCTGATAGAGCCACATTATGATAAGGATATGATCCTAGAGAGATGAGCTGAACGCTTCCTTAATATTCAATCAATGCTAAAGCTACTGACTGTTTGCCTCATGTTGAAATCAATTCCTCCTTAGCTGAAATTTCAACTGAAGAAGTTTTGAATGCTATCAGGTTTCTTTCATGTAGCAAAACACCAGGTTCTGATTCTATTCTGGCTGAGATTTACAAAGGGAGGGATTCATTGCTTATGTAAAAGGTGACTGTAATTTTCCGGACAATATGGTAAAAGAAGGTTACCTTCCAGGAATTCAAGGATGACTCTATTGTTCATTTCTATAAAAGGTAATGGGAACAGATCGTCCCATAACAATCACAGGGATTTCTTAGTCACTCTTAGTCACTGTTGGCAAGATTCTTGTCAGAGTCCTCCATAACAGGCTGATCCTTCACCTGGAATATGGTCATCTACCCAAAAGCCAGTGTAGCTTCACAAAGGCTCAAGGAACAATTGATATGGTATTCAATGCCTGATAACTCCAGGAGAAATGCTAGGAGCAAGACAGAGGTCTTTATAAATCTGACCAAGGCCTTCATATTGTCAATCATGAGGACTTAATATCAAAATTTAGTTGATCAGAAAAGTTCATCAGTTTTGTATGTCAATTTTACAACAGTGTGCCTGCCCATGTTCTGGACAATGGACAATATTCTTTATTTTTCCCAGTCGCCACTGGAATGAGACAAGGTTGTGGGATTGATCCCATGTTTTTTAGCATGACACTTTCAATCATGTTGTCAAATGCCTTCAGTGAAGACAAACATGGAACCTAAGTCAGCAACAGCACTGATGGCAAATTCTTTAACTTTAAAGGCTACAAGCCAAGACTAAAGTGGAGGGAGTGTTGATGATTTTTTTATTCACGGATGATTGTGCACTTATTGCAACCTCTGAAATTGAGATACAATAAAGTACGGATCAACTCTGCTGCCTATGATAATTTTGGCTTAACATAAGTACTACATCAACCAGCACCTCTGAAGCTGAGATACAATAAAGTATGGATCAGCTCTCTGCTACTTATGATAATTTTGGCTTAACAGTTAACATCAAGAAAACATAGCTACTACATCAACCAGCGCCACACCATCCATCTGTGGAACAATCATTTCTAGCATTGGTTCCAGCAAATGGAGAAGTTTTGAATGCTGTGGATAAATTCAGTTACCTTGGCAGTAGATTTCTGGGGATGTACATATTAATAATAAGATAGACACACCCATTGCCAGAATTAGCTCAGTGTTTGGGAGGCTCTGAATGAAAGTATGGGAGACTACCAAATTGAAGGTCTACAGAGCTGTTGTTCTGAGCTCATTGTCGTATGCTTGTGAAACCTGGACAGTATAGTAGCACGATGCCAGGAAATGGAATCATTTCCATTTAAATTGTCTTAGAAATATTGTGAAGACCATCTGATGGGATAATATTCCAGACACTGAGGTCCTTTCTCAAACTAATCTGTTAAGCATTCAGTCTCTGCTTTGGAGAACACAACTTCATTGAACTGGCCACATTGTTCAAATGTGATCACATGGTGAGTAAAAAAACATACAAGGATGCTCTCAAGGTCTCTCCAGAATTCTTGAATGGATTATGGAAGACACTGGTACAGGACCACCGATCCTGGTGTGCCCTCATCAGAGAAGGTGCTGTGCTTTATTAGCAAAGAAGCATTGAATTAACTTAGAAGAAACACAAGATGCTCAAAGTTAGAGAGCGTTTACCCTAAATGTTCATAGGGACTATCTGTGCCCAACCTGTGATAGAACATTCTGAGTTCATATTGGTCTGATCAACCACAGTCAGACACACTCTTGCTTGACTCTAACATAATGACGTTGTTTTGATCCTCTTCAAGAAGGACAATAACCATCCAATCATCCATCTATCTGTTTACCTATCATCTATCCATCTATTTAGTTATCTATCACCCATTTATGATCTATCCTTTTATTCACCTGTCTGTCCATTTTTCTTTCTTTCTCTCTATCTATTATTTATCCCTGGAAAGACAAGGTTAGGCCAAATTGTGAATGGCATTGAATGCCACCAGGACTTTCTTTGATTATAGAAGTGATATTTATTGACTATGGAAGTGGTTCACTTAATAAGCTTGAGTGGATGTCTGGTGTGTCAGATCAGTACTTTAGGAACGTTACCTTGCCACATGTGGAGGAACATAGAAAATCATTGGAGGTCCAGTTTCAAAGGATCTTTGAGATTTAAAAAATTTTAACCTCATCATTTGACAAATGAAAACCCTGATTTACAATTCAGTGACTTACAAAGCTGCTAAGTGTCTGAGTGGAACTTGAACCCAGGCCTTTACATACAGCTCAAAGGTCTTTTCCTCTACAACAGACATTCCAAACTCTTTTGTGCCTTGGACCCCTTCAGCCCTCTAGTGAAGCCTAAGAATAATGTTTTTAAGTAACTGAAGCAAATACTCAGTTGCAGCTAGAAGTTAATAAAAACAAGTAATATTATTCCCCTCCAGATTCCCACAAAAGCTATCCAAGAACCTCAGATTCAAAACCCCTACTCTTCCCCTATGCTATATTGAGGGACACCCCTTGAATCAGGGCTTAAAGAGCAGTGTTATGGAACATTAGAAAAAATATTGGCTTAGCAGTCAAGAGTCCTGGTTTTGGCAATTACTATTTGTATGATCTTGAACAAGGCTTAATCTCTGTGAATCTCAGTTTCTTATCTGTAAAAGAGGGGCTTACCAGATAACCTCTGAGGTTCCTCTCAGACTTAAATCCTTTGCTCTTATGAACTCAACATCTTTCCTTTTATGGCTGTATGCCTCAAAATGATCCTGGTCTTGGACCTTCCAGGTTACCCTGGAGATGCTTTATTAACTGAAGGCTTTGGTACTATACATGGCATTCTGGTCAATGGATCCTGATCCTCAATTTCTGCCTGCAGACAGGCTGGAGCATCTCCTCTCCCGGCCCTGGAAAAGATTCAGAAATTTTTAGACCAAACTATTTTTAGAGGGCGTCACATCCCTCCTGGAAGAGCTGTGTAGATGGTGGAGGCCTGTGGTTTGGAAGCAAGGGCAAGCCTGGGGGAGTGAAGGGCCCTCACAGGATAATAATGGAGGAAGGAAAGTGGGTAGCCAGACCTGGGGACCAGTCTGAACACAACCTCCCCTGGCTCCCCCCAAGCCCATGCTGGAGCCTTGCCTGAAAGGGTTCCCATGGGAGGCCTTGGGGGCTCCTCCTGAAAGAGACATGGCCCTTAAGATGTGCTGATCACATGAGGCTGGGCTGGGTGGGCAGCTGGGCTGCTGGGGTTGCCAGGCCAGGCTGGGTTGGCTCCATCAGCGGGGGCAGTTTTGTGAGCGTTTTTCTTGGGTGCTTCCCCAGAAACCCAGGAGGCCTGATGGGGCAGAGATAAGGTGGAAAAATGCCTGTGGAATGGAATTATAAGGGGGAAAAAACCATAGACATGGAGATTGAGAATAGAAAAGGAGAAACAACATGAAGAGGAAGAAGTCCAGCAGATACTCATGGGGGATGAAATTCGGGGGCCATCAGTAAGGTCAGCGTGATCTCCCAAACACCCATCTGAATTGCTAGGATTGAAGGATCATAAAGTTAGAATTGGGCAGGAAGTATTAAAATTATAAATGAAAAACTGAGGAACTTGCCCAAAGTCGGTCAGTTAGTCAGTCAATCAGTTAGCATTTACTTTGGGGCAGTGAGGAGAAGAATAGCTGCTTGGGAGGACTTCCAGGATGCTCCTTTTGATTTCTAAAATCTATGACCCTTTACTGATTTATCATCTGGATCCTTTCCTGCAAGATGGGGGGGTACCTTGAGGCTCTATCCTGAGTCTTCTCATTTTCTACATATAGACCCATTCGGGGTGATTATAGAAGTTAGCATGGGTTTGAGGATCATCTCCAGACAGTTGATCCCACAGATTCCCCATATAGATCCAGTCAATCTCCACTTATCTGTTGGAGTCCCCCAACTGCACATTCTATTTATTGGTTTCTCAAACTCAGCAAGTCCAAAATAGAACTTACCATTTTTCCCTTTAAACCTGTGATTTCATCAGTGAAGAAAGGACCATGTGAGGGAATCTGCTCTGGAACATAAACATTTATGGAGTTACTGAGGCACTTAGAGGTTAAATAAGAGGTGATCCCAGAAACAGAAAGTTGTGCAGTCATGTCAATCTTTGTGATCATATTTAGGGTTTTCCTGACAAAAATACAAGAGAGTTTTGCCATTTCCTTCTCCAGATCATTTTATAGATAAGAAAACTAAGACAAACAGAGGGAAGTGACTTACCCAGGGCCACACAACTAGGAAGCATCTGAGATTTGAACTCAGGACTTTCTGATTCTAGGCACTCTATTCATTAGGCCACTTAGAAACAGGAAGCCCTGGGTTAAAATCCAGCCAATGAGCCTTGAACGTAGTAGACATTTCAAAAAGTTTTTTTCAGATAGGATTAGATTAGTCAAAAGCCAGAGAATGAAGCTGGTAGCACTTGAATAATATTAGAACTGGAAGAGGACTTTAATATTCTTTGGGGAAGTGAAGATCTAGCACTGAAGACACCTGGAGATCACATCCAAAATCAAGCTCATTTGGGTTCAAATTCTGGGTTAGATATCTTTGAGCTGTGATTCCACACATCACCAACAGAATCCACACCATATAGAATCACCAAGGAGTCACAACTTCAGCTTCTTTATCCACAGAGAATGATGATGAGGGCAACAGTAAAGCACTTAGCTCACAGGGTTGTTGAGAAGATCAAAGACATGATGTGGGTGAAATGCATCCCAAGATGGTCTCCTGGACATATTCTGGGAGTCCCAAAGTCTTAGTGAAAAACTTGAATACCTTTGGGAATAATATGAGTTATTATTATTCAACCCTCCCACTTTGTAGATAAGAAAACTGAGACCCAGAGACAGAAAGTGACATAGAATGAGACCTGGAAGAGATCATCTAGTCTAATTCTATCATTTTACAAATAAGGAAACTCAGGTCACCCAAGTAATAAGATTCACACTCGGGTCCTGTGACTCAGTCTAGCATTGTACCAGCGCAGATTCAGTGGCAAGGCTAAGTCTAGAAACCAGCCCCCACACTCTTGTCACTCTACCAGACAGTTAAACAATAGCTGGCTCTCTCCCCTGGCTGGAAGAGCTGCTTGGGAGGAAAGTGGCCAGAAGGACTGGCCTGGCTAGGCCCGAGAGCCTTGGGCCTGATTCCGAGGAATAGATCTGCCTCTTAGACTCCTGGCGCCTTGCTGGGAAGGCTGGGTGGGCTGAGGGGGTCCTGATGAGATCCAATTAAGCCCAGCAAGGTAGCAGCTGTGCAGAGCCCCAGGGGTCCACAGTATACCAGAGTGGAGGAAGCTGCTTCCAATAGCCATTGGTTCTTCACCACACTTGGCTCCTTCTTCTTCAGATCAATGTCACCTTTACTCTGTATACAGGGTCCTCTCCTCTGCCCCTCCAACTCCTCCTGCATTGGGGATAAATTCTTAAGTCTCTTTTTTGATTACACACAAAATCTATTTTAAGTCTGATCTCTGTATGTGCATTTTTTTGGTGATGTGAAGGCTATTGAGCAGAAACAAATATAGCCTAGGGGAAACACAGGACTGGGAAATGCCATGTGAGAAGAGAGGCAGTGTGGTGCAGCAGTAGGGCATTAGGCTGGAATTCAGGATGATCTGAGTTTAGATCTTATCTCAAGCCCTTTTCAGCTGAATGATCCTTGAAAAAATCCTCTAACTTCTCTGGGACTTTATGTCTTTATTAAAGCATATTCCTGTAATCTTTGCCAATGGGAGAGTGAAGCTGGTGGACCTTCTGGGCACAGGAAGCCTCAGCATTATGATAAGCCTCCTGGAGCAAGGGGCCACTAGTCTGTTTGAGGAGGGCCAAACCAGCCCCAGTCAAAGATGGAACCAGTTAAAGCTCCCCGGCTGGAACCAGACCTGTTAGTACTCTCTGTACTACTGCTGGCATAGGCAAAGTTGGGGGACCCATTAAAAAGATAGAAAAATGTGTAAATGAATGGATTTCAATTTCATAGATACATCTATATGTGTGTATATAAATATATATACACATACATATATCAATGTATTAAGTAAACATTGAATAAAATGAGAGAATTGGGGCTCAGTGCTCCCGTTCCTTTCTAGAGCTCTGAATGTCAGGATGGTAGTGAGGAGGGATGTTGAATGGAAGGATGAGTTCAGTGAACAAAACAAAAGATAATATTGATCATTTTATTCTAATCAAGAGCAAGGGGATTTGAATTTCCATTCAATTCAATGAGCATTTACTAATAAATAGTGTGCCAGATGCTCTGCCAGGTGATGGGCATATACAGGAAAAACCTTAACCGCCCCTGCCCTGAATGAGCCTACTTTTAACAAACCCACGGATAAAGAAATACAAAGTCTATAGGGAATGGGGACGAATGTGTTTCTGGATACTATGAACCAGGAGAGACCTCTTCTGAGAAGGGGCACCAATGGAGCCTTAAGGGAATTGGGGTTCTCAGGGGCAGAGGCAGGAAGTAAGGCTGGTGGGTTGAAGGAAGCCCAGAAACTTGAGAAGTGGGAAATCAGAGTGAGTCCTATTAGGGGAACCAGGGAGTTCCACTGGCATGTATCTACCTGGCATAGAGTGTCTGAAATATGGCTTCTTCTGAACTCCTCCATTCTTCTCTTCAGCACCTGAACTGGTAGCCTCAAGATATAGAATCTTCAGGACTGAAAAGCATATGGCTTGCTAGGAGAAAAATCTGTTTGAGAATCCAGGGCTTCTGATTCCCAATCCAGGCTCTCTCTCCCTAACACCGTGTTATCCCTGGAGAGCATCTTCCACTGAAGTCACAGATGACTCAGTACATCACCCATTGCTTTTATGCTGACTTGGCTCTCTCTATCCAGGGGCTTTGTTTCTACTTTGTAAAATGGCTGGATTGGATGATATGCTCTCTAGGGTCTCTGCCAGCTCTTAATCTATGACCTTGACTATCCAAGTCAGGGTCTCAGTTCTTTAAGGGAAGGACATTTTTCTTTTTTGGTATCCTTCACAATACTTAGGAAAGGACTTAACATAAGGTAGTTGCTTCAGAATAGCTACCACCGGGGTCTTTTCTTTTCTCTGCTGTGATGGATAAAGACTAGAACCACCAGGAGGACACAGACTTAGGGGCTTTTTCAGGCAGTGATCATGTAACAGAGAGAAACAGTGTGACATAAAACAAAGATTCTGATTTGGGATTTCTTTTGGCTATATGCTCTTGAGTCAAACCACCTGATTTCTCAATGGTAAGGCAACTCTTTAAGACTGGAAGTTATAAAGAAGATACAGATGTGGATTTGATGAGGGCATTTTTATTGGGAGTCCTTTACACCATTGAAATAAAGTTAAAAAAAGAAAAGCAATAATAGGTTCATTTGTAATCATGATACATCACATTTACTTCTCATTCTTCAGATTCTTCCACTTCAATCATCTCACTGACAGCACCAAAAATATTCTCATTTTACAGAAAAACTGAGTCCCCAAGAGGGGGGGAAAGGAGACAAATTCATTCATATGTGCTGAGATAGAGCTCACTGAAAATGGTGATATTGGAAGAAGATCAATGAATTAAAGCTTTTAATACAAGGAGATGAACTTGGGAGTTTACCCACAGAGATGGTTTGCTAGGAGTTATGTTTGGCATTTAGGTATAAAAAGGGTTGGTATTTAAGATAAACACGGCCTATCATTATATTAGAGTAAGGTGGTATGTCAATATTAGATAGAATCAAAAAGATATCAAGTCCAGAGCTTTATGCTGCTCACAAACAGATGTTCCAGATGGTAGCAACATGGCTGGACCATAATCTTCTCTCTCTCTCTCTCTCTCTCTCTCTCTCTCTCTCTCTCTCTCTCTCTCTCTCTCTCTCTCTCTTTTTTTTTTGCTGAGGCAATTCAGGTTAAGTTAAGACTTGCCCAGAGTCACATAGCCAGGAAGTGTTAAGTGTCTGAGATCAGATTTGAACTCCGGTCCTCCTGACTTCAAGGCAGGTGCTCTATCCACTGCACCACCTAGCTGCCCCTATAATCTCTATTTTTAAAAAAGATTTGGGGTTTCAATGGATCATAAGCTTAAATGGAATTGACAGTGTAACATGGCATCTAAAAAAATCTAATGCAATATTAAGTTCTATAATCAGTCTTAATGTCTAGGAGTAAGGAGGGATAGAGACTATGGCTCAGTATCCTCATTAATAATCCTTGTTGACTGACTAATTGATGACTCTGTCCTTGTCAGAACACATCTGAAGTACTGAACTCTGCAGACATGCATTTGAGGAAGGATATTATTTCCAGAAGGTGACCAGGATAGTAAAAGGTCTCCAGACGGGACCATACAAGGAGTGGGTAAAGGAACTAGGAATATGCAACCTGGAGGAGAGGAGACTGGGATGGGGTTGGGGGGGGTCACATGGCGGAGAGATTCAGCTACTTTGTCCCAGAAGGTAGAACCAGGATCAATGGTTGGAGATTACAGACAGGCAGATTTTTGGGGGGTGATTTGGTAAGGGAAAACTCCTTGAAAATCAGAGCTTCCCAGAAGTGATAAAGTAGTGAATTTTCCATCAATGAAGTTCTCAAAGCAGAGGCTAAAGGGTTATTCATTAGGGATCCCTGCTCAGTTTGGCTATAAACAAGAAGACCTCTGAGGCTTCTTCTAGCTCAGGTATTCTCTGAACTGAGAGGAAGAGACAGGCCTAGGGCCAATCAGGGATTCGGGGACAGAGCCAGACTTAACTTTGATGTCCAGAGAACAAGACTATTTATGGTTCTTGGATATGGTTTGTTAAAGGCTGAGATGAGTACAGAGATGCTCAGAGTCCCTGGTTTTTTTAAGGCTCTAAAGGAAAATAAATTCTGTCCTCCCAAAGGGTTTTTTGGCCTTCCCCTCCCCTGCAAGATGGATTTTTCATTGCCTCCAAACAAAGGTGCTGGATCAGCGGCCTGACATGCTTGAGCCCAGCCTCTGCCTCTCCTCGGAAAGCTCGACCAGGCTTGCTTGATGAAGGCCATGTGGCTGAATAGACAGATGTCTGGCCCCTGAGGCAGGAGAACTGAATTCAGGCCACAGTCTCCACTTTCAATGAGAAAAATAATACGCACCCAATAAGCTGGATGTCTTGCGAAACTCGAGAAGGGAAGCCAAATGCAAGATGGAGGCAGCATCCAGGCCTCTGGTGACAGGATGTCGGAGCTGCAGACAGCAATGGTGGGGATGGTGATGGAGCCAGGAGAATGAGGGAAAGAGTGAATGGAGAAGCATCTAGTAAGCACCTGGACTAAATGCTGGGGAGATGAATAGAAAAGTAAAGAAAATACCCATTCTCAACCTTAATGAAGGAGACAACACAGACAAAGGTTTTCGTTCAGATCAGATAGACCCCGTGGTCTTTAGAGCAGAGACAAAGCAGATGATGATGCAGCTTTTAAAATATCATCCCCACTGAGGAAATCATGTCTGTTTCTGATGCTGGACCATTGGACAGTACCAAGGACTGTGGTCTTCTGTTCTGGCTCTTCAGCAGCTGGGGCTGCAGGGCCCAAAGCAGCATTTTCCAGGCTACATTTTCTTGGTGGTTTCTTGAAGAAGTCATGACGTCCAAATCTGGTCTATAGACATGAATGGTGGTCTTGGAGTATGCTGGCTCTCTCTCTCACTTACCTGCCCACCCACGAATGATGGAGAAGACGATGAATCATTTCTTCACAGGATTGCTCTTTTCCATGATGGCTGATAATTGCAATAGCTCACATTCATAAAATACTTGAAAACTTGCAAAGGACTTTCTTTCATTTAAGTCTCCTAACAACTCTGGGGAATTGGACACTATATGCAGTAATATTCCATTTTTACAGAAAGGAATGAAGATGAAAATGGTGAAAGTGATGAAGGTGATGATGATGATGGCATGGGAGTGGTGGAGGTGGCGCTGAAGATGATGCAGATGAATCAAGGAAATTCTCTGGAAAAGGAGAATTTGGACTTAAAAAAAAACCAAAAAAACAACAACAGATCAACACAGCAGACAGGTAATCTAACCAGTGGGCTCAATGAAATCAGCTCCTGATTTACTGGGCAATGTTGGAGAAGTCATTTAAGCAGTCCATTTAAACCACTGGGACAAATGAAGTATAGAGTTAGAGTATACTCCCACTGCTTGACTTGAGAATTGGTGTTTTGGTTTGAAGAACAGACAGCTGAGGACATCCAGAGCAGGATGGTACCCAGGTAGGTGGGTAATAGAATAGACAGTGAGTTTTGTGTGGAAAGATAAGGAGGCTATGTCATTCATCCCTTCATGAGACCAGAGGGCATATGGCCTCCCCAGTGACCACATGTATTTCACCTCTCAAATCCTTGTTTTAGAGCATCTTATGAAAAGGAAAGCCCTGGGTTTGGAATCTATAGATCTGGGATATAGTCAGTTTTTCCACTTAAGCTGCACGACCTTGGTCAATTCTTCTTATTTTTTAATCTTCTTCTTCTTCTTCTTTTTTTTTAATGGAAATGCTATTTCTTGTCCTACCTGCATCATAGTATGGCTATAAAGTGAGCCCCTGTAAAGTGTACTGTACCCTAGGAACACGATCTGTTTCAACCAGAAACTTTCAATCCCTTTACTCTATGGGTGGGTGACTGTGAAAGACCAATAAGACCAGCTCAATACCTTGACTCTAGGGAAGGGTGACTATGACAGACCAATGAGACCAGCCTCAGTACTTTGACTCTATGGAAGGGTGACTATGCCAGACCAATGAGCTCCAGCTTTGATACTTTTTACTTTATCTATGGGATGGTGATTGTGATAGACCAGTAGGCGAGATATTCTGGGGAATTAGGGTTAGGATTAGGGAAGGGCCTAGGGTTAGGGGGAAGGTGGGGCCCTTTAGCTTTCAGCTTTAGATCCAGCTCTTTCTTCAGTTCCCATGTCGACTCTGCCTGGACATTCTTTCTTTCTCATCCCCTCCTTCCTCTCACCCCATTTATGCTGGCTCCAGGCTGCCCTGGGGCACCATCCCCCATGATCTCCATCCCAGGACTGCCTGTTGGCTTCCACAGATCTGATTTATTTTCCTTTTGGGTCCCTGGGAGAGGAGACAGCTGGGAAATGTACCCTTGGCTAGTGTGGGGCCTGGAGGAGCCAAGACAGTTGTGGGTGTTTTGACCATGAAAACTCAGACCAGTTCTTTTCCAAACCAGAAAGGAAGGGTCCAGGCTTCCCTGTGCTCAGCCTGGCCCAGGACATTTTCATGGGCAGTCAGCCTTGCCTGTAACATTATTCTTTGCCTCCCATGGATTCTGTTCCAAGCCATGTGCCCGTTTGCCTGAAGGCTGCTGGGAGTGTGGACAAACCCAGAAACATCAATGTGGAATTCAATTTGAGCAGGACTTCCAGTTTCCATAAACAGACCCTTCAAGTTGTCTAAATCTCTTCCATTTGTCTGACCCCCTCATGCTTTTCTGAGGGCTTTCTTATGCATTGTCATATCTTATCCTCTTTCCTATCCTGTATAATATGAAGGTAGGGAAGAAAAGTGAAATCCAGAGAAAGTTCTTCCTTCTTCCATCCCACCCCATTTTTCATCTCAGAGGAAGAAACTCACAGGCCAACCAATCTAATTGACTTGTTTTATGGATAAGGAAACTGAGGATCAGAAAAATTAGTGATTGTTTAAAGTTTTGTGGCTAAGTTAGTAGCTGAGCCATAACTAGAACTAAGAAGTTTGGTTACTAGTTAAGTCCCAGTTTTGTCACTGTGTCACATTTACCCTTGTGGGATCCCACTGGGATGTTGGATGTGGTGAATGAATCTTCCATGTGGACTATGACCTGGGCATCGGACATTGCCAAGCTACCATTTGTCCTTCCTTCTCCTTTCTTCTCTAGCCAGAAAGGATGGAAAAATTTGAGGGAATGATCAAAACTAAGGCTAGGGCAGCAATTGAGAAGCAGGAGAAGGAAGTAAGTGGCAAAAAAGGAGGGGAGAAGAAATTGTAGAGTTGTTTTGAGGGAAGGCATTGGAGTTGACTTTGGGAAATTCTGGAGGATTTGAGAAGCTGAAGGAGGAGTTGGGCAGAAGCTGGAGCAAGGAAAGTACTCAAACAGAAGGAGAAGACATGATCATAAGGAGGAAAAGGAGGAGAAATGGAGAACTCAATGAAGAGGAAGCTTGAGAATGACTTGGGAAAAGTAGGTAACTGGTAAGCTAAAGACCAGTTGGTAAGGCAAGGAAAAGGTAGAAGATGGAATAGGAGACTGAGAGTAGATGTCAAGGTGCTAAGAAAGTACAATGAGATGAGAATGAGAGGGAACATATTGGAGCTGAAAACTTGCACATGCAGTTTAGAGGGGAACATCCAGCATGACAAAAATCTGCAGGATCTTACAGGATGTATGGAGTACAGGGAATTTTTTCATCTGAGAGATCTCACTTCCTTTTTCTTTCTGTTTCTGTCTCTTTTTCCTCTTCTTTTTCATTTTCTTCTTCATCTTCATCATCATCATCTTCTTTTTAATCTTTTCTTTCTCTTCCTCCCCTTCTCTTCCTCCTCCTCTTCTCTTTTTTCTCTTCCTCCTCTTTCTCTTCTTCTTCCTCCTGCTCTTCTTTCTCTTCTTCTTCCTCCTCTCTTTCCCCTTCATGCATATAGAACACACATATGTACACACAATATAGTGTGTATGTAACCTATAAATACATATATTATATATAACTCGTGTGTGCAATATATTATAGGCAGCTAGATGGTACAGTGGGTAGAATGCTAGACCTGAAGTCAGGAAAACCAGTTCAGATCTGATCTCAGACATTTACTGCCTGTGTGACTCTGGACAAGCCACTTAGCCCCCTTTGCCTGTAAAATGTTTATCTGTAAAATGAGCTGCAGAAGGCAATGGCAAACCACTCTAGTATCTTTGCCAAAAAAAACTCCACATGGAGTCATGAAAGTTGAAAGAGTACGGAGAATTAAAAAAAGAATTAAAGAAAAAGTGAAGAAGGCACTTAGTGTAAATAGTATTCTCAAGAAGTCTAGTCAAAAAGGGAAAGGAAGATAGAAGGTAACAGCTAGCAGAAATGTTCAGAATCACTGGAATGGGGAGATTATGAGGGAATGAGAGTGTGTTAGTCATTGAGGAGTAAGTCCAGAATGAAATGACTGAATGACCACCACCATACCTCTGGCTCCAGATCCTGAGGGCTTTCTATTCTCTCCCCCCATATTTCCTTTACGTCTCCTAGAAACCAGTGGGTGAACAAGCCGAAGGCAGGGATTGAGCCTTTTCTCCTCTCCAGGAGAGCATGAGTTCATTGAAGATGGGCTGGATTTAACATGACCCAAATGACATACAAGCCTTCTTACCTCCCCTCCTCTGGGCATCCCCTTTTCCTTCCCAGCATGGGCTGAGTTTGCTAGTCAGGGACTGTGCTTGGGGCTGATAATGCAAACACAAACGTGAGACAGGCCTTTGGTCTCCAGGTCTCACCAATGCTAATAAGGGAAAATAATACCATAAGGAATTGATTTAATTTTAGAATGCTTCTTGTATTATTGTTTGGTTATTTCATGTGTGTCAATCATGGTTTTTAAAAGCATCCTCCACCTCTCACTTGTCTGTTCTTTCTTTGCTCGCCCATAGCACCTAGCACCACTCCCTCCCCCTCTTTCCTACTGAGCACAGTAAGTGTTTATTGAATTGAACCGTCCTCTCCGCTAAACTCTACACTCCTTACAAGGCTATTGTGTGAAAGAGGAATTGACTTATTCTAAGTGGCTCCAGGTGACAGAACCAGAAATAATGGATAGATACTTCAAAGAGGCAAATTTATTTCTGGGGAAGAGAAAAAAAACTTTAAAAAATAATTTTAGATGTTCAAAAATAGAATGGACTGCCTCGAGATGTGCTGGGGCACCTTATTCAGGGTCTTTAAATAGAGGCCAGATGGCCAGTTTTGTCCAGTATCCTTAGGGTATGGGTTGGGCTAAATGGCCACTGAGATCCTTTCCAACTAAAAACAAGTGAACGAATGCTTAATTAAATGATTTGGTATGTGCCACATAATGCGTTAGGGGCTGAGGATAAAAATACAAAAATAAGGCATGCTTTGCTCTCACAGATCTTACCAATCCTAATAGGAGAAATAATACTCATAGGCTAGTGATGTCCATAGAAAGGAGTTTTGATCTGGGGAGTCAGCAGCATTGTGAGTGAAGCCGTGGGGAAGAAACGGTCATGACTTTTACAATGGCAATAGAAGCTGGCGAGATGTCTGAGTAGATCCAGATTTCCTGGTGGACGTCTGGATGGCATGGTCTGGGACTGGCTACATAGAGCGAGTTCCAAGAGTTTGCCTTCATTAACTCCACATTTAATAGAGTCCAGTCCCATAAGTAGGGTTCCAAAGCCGGATTCATATCCCAGAGATCTGGGAGATTGGAGTTTACTTTTGGATTGCCACTATTCCAGACAGGGAGCAATAGAAGGGAAGATAACAAGATGTCCAAGTAGGTTTAGGCTTTATGACTGGAAGAGATGTTTGAATCCAAGTAGATACAGTGTTTCTATGATTTTTTTTCTTTGTAGCACAGGGCTATCTACATAGTAGGGAATTATAAATACTTGACTTGCAAGTACAGAAATTCTCCTTTTAAAAATAGTATCATAACTAGCAACTTTGGGATAAATACCCAGTAGTGGAATACAAAGGTCAATGAGTATGGCCAATTAAGTCACTTTTTTGCATTATTTCAAATTGATGTACAGAATAATTGGGCCTTTTGTTAGTTCTACCACTAGAACTTCCTGGTTTCCATCTTTTTCCAATGCTCAAGAGGCCAGCAGAGGGACCAGGCCCTGGCCACTCACTTCTCAGATGCTCCATTTCTAATTACCGTCTCTGTGGCTCTAACATGACTGGGTTATACCTCTATTTGTCCCTGCCTCCCAAGAGTTACATTTCCCAAGATACCTGAGGTTGGATCTTAAATGAGGCCTTTGAAAAGTCTAGTCACCTACTTACCCCAACAGATCTTCCTCTAACTTCTGATAGGCTACATGGACTTATTCCTCAATGACTAACACACTCTCATTCCCTCATAATCTCCCCACTCCAGTGATTCTGAACATTTCTGTTAGCCATTACCTTCTATCTTCCTTTCCCTTTTGACTAGACTTCTTGAGAACACTATTTACACTGTGTCTTCTTCACTTTTACTTTCACTCTTTTTAAAATTCTCTGTACTCTTCCAACCTTATCATTTAATTGAAATTGTTCTTTTCAGAGTCACAAATGATCTCTTAATTGCCAAACCTAATGGCTTTTTTCTCAATCCTCATTCTTTTGGCCCTCTCTGCAATCTGAATTACCACTTTATCCTTGATATTTTTCTGTTTTTTCATGATATTCCAAGTCTCCCTTAGTTTTCCTTCTCCTTCTCAGCCTTCTTTGCTGGATTGTCTTCCAAGTCACTCCTACTAGCTCTGAATATCACTCAGGGTTCTGCCCTCAGTTTCTTTTTATACTCTATACTAACTAGCTTTGTGATTTCATCAATCCTTCTAGGTTATTATTTCTATACATATGATCTTCAGAGCTATATTATCCAGCCTTAGCCTCTCTTCTGAGCTACAACCTCATCATTTGCCTTTTAGACATCTCAAACTGAATGTTACACATATCCAAAATAGAACTCCATATCTTTGTGTCCAAGCTCTTCCCTCTTTTGAACTTCCCATTTGCTCTTAAAGGCACTGTAATCCTCTCAGTCATCCAAGTTCACGTTATCAATGAGTCCTTGACTCCTCAACTCTCACCAATTCCTCATATTCAAATTGTTTCACATTCCTACTTTCACATCTCTTCTATACACCCCCTTCTCTCTTCTCGTACAATCACCATCCTAGACATTTAATGTCTATGTAATATTGGGCAGGATCCATGCTTGTCTATAAAATGAGAAGATTTATTCAGATGGTTTTGGAGATCACTTTAAGCTCTCAATCTATGATCCTATGATTTGATCTAATCCTTATTTGGGTAAGATATCTCTCTCTAATCATAGTTGTGAATAATTCTTCATGTTTTCCTTTATTATTTTTTTAATGATGTCAACTTTAAAAATATTCAGGTCCACATTAACCTCATTGCTTAATATGATATAAGATACTGGTGTAACCCTTGGCATGGCCTATTATTTTTTTATTGAAGCTTTTTTATTTTCAAAACATATGTATGCATAATTTTCAACATTCACCCTTGAAAAATCTTGTGTTCCAGATTTTTTCACTTCTTTCATCCATTCCTTCCCCTAGATGGCAAGTAATCCAATCTATGTTAAACATCTACAATTCTTCTACACGTATTTCCACAACTATTATGCTGCACAAGAAAAACCATATCAAAAAGGAGAAAAAATGAGAAAAAAACAAAATGCAAGCAAACCACAACAAAGAGAGTGAAAATACTATGTTATGATCTACGCTTAGTTTCCACAGGCCTCTCTCTGGGTACAGGTGATTCTCTTCATCACAAGAACTGGCCTGAATCATCTCATTGTTGAAAAGAGCCACATCCACCAGAATTGATCAACATATAATGTTGTTGTTGCCATATACAATGATCTTCTGGTTCTATTCATTTCCCTCAGCATCAGTTCATGTCAGTCTCTCCAGGATTCTCTAAAATCAATCTGCTAATTGTTTCTTATAGAACAATAATATTCTATCACATTCATATACCATAATTTATTCAACCATTCTCCAGCTGATGGGCATCCACTCAGTTTCCAGTTTCTTGCCACTACACAAAGGGCTGCCACAAATATTTTTACATAGGTGGGTCTCTTTCACTCTTTTAAGATTTCTTTGTGATACAAGCTCAGCAGAGCTACTTGAATCAAAGGGTGTGGGCAGTTTGATTGCCCTTTGGGCATAGTTCCAAATTGTTCTCCAGAATGGTTGGATCCATTCACAACTCCACCAACAATGTATTCATGTCCCAGTTTTCCTACATCTTCTCCAACATTTGTGATTATTTTTTCCAGTCATCTTAGCCAATCTGAGAGGTGTGTAGTGATACCTCAGAGTTGTCTTAATTTGCATTTCTCTGATCAATAGTGATTTAGAGCACCTTCTCATTTGATTAGAAATAGTGTCAATTTCTTCATCTGAAAATTGTCTATTCATATCCTTTGACCATTTATCAATTGGAGAATGGCTTGAATTCTTACAAATCTGAGTCAACTCTCTCTATATTTTAGAAATAAAGCCTTTATCAGAACCCTCAAATGTAAATGTTTCCCAGTTTATTGCTTCCCTTCTAATCTTGTCTGCATTGGTTTTGTTTGTACAAAACCTTTTAGACTTAATGAAAGGCATGACCTATTCTTAATAGAGCCATCCTGGCTCTGATATCACTGCTTCCTTTTCTGGATGTTCACTAGCCATCCCTTTAATCATAGCTACTAGAAAATTGTCAAAAATCCAAGTCAAACTCACTAGCCAATAGTCTTCAGACTCTATTTTTTTCACCTTTTTGAAAAATTGGAATGTTTGCCCTTACCTGATCCTGTGCTACTTAGCCCACAGGATTAAAATACTCTCTAAACCTGAAAACATGAGTAATGTGAGTTACACACAGTAGTGCTTAATTAAGAGGGATTGATTTGCTACAGAAAGAAGTAAGTGATTTCTTTTATTTTTTTTCTTACCTTTTCCCCATTTAAATTGCTTCTGATTGCAGGGTTAACAGAGGGAATAAAAGGAACAAATGGAAGCTAGCAGAGAATGTCAAGAGTCAAATCAGAGGAAGCCGCTGTGAACACTTTGGCGCTGATGTCCAGGCTGGGAAAGCTGATATTGTGTGGTTGCTCAGATACCTTGAAACAGGGGAACGCTTTCATGTATATTGGAAGGTTGAGTGTTTAGTGTACAGGGGAAGCAGGAGTGGATAGAAAGGAAGGGTAATTCTAGGTCCCATTTACAAAAAACTTGGCCTAAAGAATGCCAGAAACCAAATTAAGGCAGAAAATAAGTCCCTTGTTTCGGTCCTGCCGTTTGTCTTCTATGTCTTAATTCAAAGGGAAGAACGAAGGAACCTGACTTCCTTGGTGTGGCCCAGATCTGAGGACGAGAAGCTCTTGTCCTGAGGAGACCTCTCAGGGGGAATCTCCGAGTGCAGAGCGGCAGTCTGGGCTAAAGAATTGAAAGTTAGCCCTGGAGGAAGGACAGTTTAGTTTCAGTCTTGTTTCTGGACATTTGTTGGGGACAGGACTCAGAGGAAACTGCTTAAACTCTCAGGTCACGCTCTGAGATTTTTTAATGCACAGCAAGTACTGGTCTAATTAATGGGAGGAGGTTCCTCAAGGAGGATTCTTTCTTCATTGGAGAAATCCCAGGTCTATAAAACCATTCTTAGGCTCAGGGATGCCCCTTCACCACCCATGCATCTCTCTGCTGATTGGGGGCAATTTCACCTTTATAGAATGTCAATAGGGCTTAGAGATGGAAAGTACCTTAGAGGCCCTGAGTCCCATGGTATCAAACTCAAACAGAAACTGATGCTTGTGGGCTGCATATTGACTTAGAAAAACACAAGTGAACATTACTTATAGAATAGTATTTTTATTTATTTTATTAAACATATTCCAATAACATTTTACTCCAGTTATGGCCCCTGAGTCAGACCTTTTTGATTAGTCCAGTTCTCTCCTCTTACCAAGAACAAAACTGAGGTCCATAACAGTGAAATAACTCTCCAAGTCATCAAGGTAAGTGGTGGAGCCAGGATTCAGCCACTGGTCTTCTGAGTACCGATCCAGTTCTCTTTTCTCTGGACCTCAGAAGTCATCTAGGTCAATTCCCCCATTGAGTGGCTAAGGAAATTCAAGCCCAGTAACCACTTGTTCAGGATCAGAGAAAGAGAGACAGAGAGTCAGGCTTAGAGCCAACTTTTGGCTGTTGCTCATTATCTCAGCTTCCTCATCAGTCAAACGATGTTGTTTCGGTCTAGGCCCCAGGGATACTGGAGAGGGGTGGGGAGCTCACAGTGTTGGCTCACCTGTTGCTTTCTCCTTGAGAAAGGCTTCCCTTTCTTTGAATTTTGGCTTTGTTGCCATGGAGAGGCTTCTCTCTCCTGTGTTTGGTCGCTGGTCATGAAACGGGCACTTCCCCATGTGGGGCACAACTCCTGATCAGAACCTCGTTTGAACATGCCCAGACACACCTAAGTTTATTTCCTTAAGTCAATCCTTCTATTTGCTGCCATGCAGACACGAATGAAGCAGCCATCTTGTTTTTTTATTGTTTTTTTTTTTACCTCTTTATTTTTTTATTTTTATTTTTTCATAGTATTTTATTTTTCCAAATACATGCAAAGATAGTTTCAACATTCACTTTTGCAAAATCTTGTGTTCCAAAATTTCCTCCCTCTCTCCCCCTCTATCCCCTCCCCTAGACAGCAAGCAATTCTATATCGGTTAAACTTGTGCAATTTTTCTAAACATATTTCTGTATTCATCATGCTGCACAAGAAAAATCAGATCAAAAGGGAAAAAACAGAAGAAAGAAAAAAAGCAGACAAACAATAACAACAATAAAAAGTGAAAATACTATGCTTTGATCCACATTTGGTCTCCTTAGTCTTCTCTCTGGATGCAGATTGTAACTCTAGTGGATTGGCCTGAATCATTTCATTGAAAAGAGTCGAGTTCATCACAGTTGATCATTAATCTTGTTATTACTGTGTTCATTGTTCTCCTGGTTCTGTTCACTTCACTCAACATCAGTTCATGTAAGTCTTTCCAGGGTTTTCTGAAATCACCTGCTCATCATTTCTCAGAAAACAGTAAAATCTCATTACCTTCATATACCATAAATTATTCAGCTGTTTCTCACCTGATGACCATTCACTCAATTTCTAATTCCTTGCCAGTACATAAAAGGCTGAAGCAGCCATCTTGTAAGAAATCATAGATCACTTGCTAATCATAGCTTTATAGTGTAGAATGGGCCCCCTTACCTAGAGAGAATGATGGAAGATTCCAGTATGATTATTTTTTTGACACAGACTTCTGATTTCATTTTTGGAATGAATAAGAATCAGGAAATCCCCTTTACCAAATGTAAATTAGCAACTGTTCTGCAATTTATGGTCAAATAAATAAAAATATTTAGCAACTGTTCTGTAATTTATGGTCAAATTAAAATATTTAGCAACTATTCTGCAAATCATGATTAAATAATTTAATTAAAATATTTAGCAACTATTCTGTAATTTATGGTTAAATTAAGTAGAATACTTTTATTTAAATAAAAAGCAATTATTCCAGGAAAATATTAATAAAACAACCTACTTTAAAAAAATTTTTTAAACCAGAACATTTCTTTTAAAAACAACTTTTTTGTCAAGTGAAAAAAAATTTACAAAAAAGGAATATTTTGGTGTTTTTGTTTATACTTTAAAAAATAAGCAAAAACAAGATATATTTTAAAAAACTTTTTTCACTTGATAAAAATTGGTCTTAAAAGATGTGTTATTCTTATAATGTACTACTTTGCAACCTTAAAAATGTCAATTTTAAAAAATTAATCTTTATTATATTGTAAGCCTTAAAATCCCCAAACTAGAAAAACTTAGATCCAACATTGCCATTAATTTGTTTTGGCCAAGTCATATTTTTGGTCTAGGTTTAGTTTCCCTATCTGTAAAATGTGAGAATTGGGCTGGACCAGGGACTTAATACTTTTTTTGAGACTTGGTCCCTTTGGTGAAGTCTTTGGACCCCTTCGAAGAATAATGTTACATTAACAATGGAAAGAAACACAAATTTGTGTGGTTGAAGAAAAAAATTTTCCTGGTTAAAGATTATACAAATAAAGATGGAAATTTTTTTCCTATCTGATGTCACCCCTCTACCCAGACTCCTTGTTTAGGGATCCCAGGTTAAGACCCTTTGCCCTAGATGATCTCCAAGGTCAAATATATTATGTCTATGTTCCATTTTTCTATTGTCTAAGGAGCTTGTTGCTTCAGTGTTCTCTGCCCAGTATTCTAATATCTAGCTCCCTTCCTACGGTACCATTCTATAATCTAAGGCCCCCTCCAGCTTAGATATTCTGTCTCCTAAATCCCCAGAAAGCACTAATCCTCTGTGTCTCAAAGTTTCTTCCCTCTCTGACGACCTAAGTTTTTTCTCAGCACTTGAATAGTCCAGTGGGTTTGCAGAAGGGCCGGCCATGTTGAAATCATCTCATTTCTCTGCCCAGGTTGATCTGAGACACAGGGTTAAAGGGTGGCTCAGCAAGCCAAGCTTCTCCTTCCCAATAGCATCAGAAGGCAACACTTGCAGCCCCTATTTGCTTAAAGGCAAATGATAGGCCTGGGGCTGATTCAGAAAGCACTGACCTCCACTATTATTAGCCAGTGCAAATACCACTGGTAAACAGTTTGGAGCCAGTGATTAGATGAATCAGCATTTATTCACCCCTCTCATTATCAGCATATAAACAATGTCCCCCAGCAGGTTGGGAGCTGACTGCTCCTGTTTCCAACAGGAAGCGGGTGGATTCCATACAAAACAATCTTTGGGCTCACAAAGGGATGATTGGGGCTCATTGTGCCAGCCCTCAATCTCCCTTGTTCAGTTCCACTGTTTACAAAGAACCAGGCCCTTTCCCCAGACATGATAACATTATCGAGGCCCTTGGCACCTCTTGTGTGGGTGAGAAAGGCGGCCTCTTCCAAGGTGGCTGAAGCCCTGCTCCTGCCCCATCTATCCTGGATTGGCCACCTGCCCCTCACTCCTTCATTGCACAGACACAGTGAGTGAAGAAGTCCTCATGGGAGAGAGGGATTGTGGAGAAGACCAGGGCCATTTATGCAGCGTTTGCAAAACACTTGAAATACAGCCTTGAAATCAGGAGGTCCGGAGTCCAGATCTGGCCTCAGACACTTAACACTGTGTGACCCTGGGCAAGTCACTTAACCTCAATTACCTCAGCAATAAAATCAACCAAACAACCAAACCAAAAAAAAACCTCTTTAAACACATATCTCAAGTGCGCCTCCTGGGACCCTCGGTGAGAAAAAGACTTCAGACATTGTACCCATTCTACAGAGAAGGAAAACTGAAGCTGAGGGAGACAAAGTGTCATAGGGACTATTTAAACTCATAGTTTCCCGAGTACTCTGTACACTGCACTGACTCTCTTGAGGTTCAGTTTTATGGAGGGGATAGCTAAGGGCTAGCAGGGCGGTGGATACATTTGCCGCTGTATTGTACGATAGAATATGCTTGGATGCTATCAGAGAGACGCTATGGAGAACACAATATGAGAAATGTTGAAAAGTTGAGTTTTCACACTCTTCCAAGCTTTGCGGTGGTGTAGGATAGTGGCTACCACTGACCAAGAGATTTTCAGAATGTGAGAGAACAGTTAAGGAAGGTTAAGATTCCACAGAAGAAATCGGTGATCAATAGGGATCTTGAGCAAATGAGGAACTGGGGAGCTGGGAAGGTGGATTCAGCCAATCAGAAAGTCTTGTGATTCTGAGAAAACCACAAACTTAGATAATAGCTGATCCAGCCCATTGATCCCAATGACCTCACTTGACCAAATCACTACTGAGCCTGCTTAATAGGCTATTTGAATATTAAAAAACACACCCAAAGGAGGAGTTTTCTGCCATTTTTGAACATGGGATGTATGATGAGGGAGGGGAACATATTTATGCATAGGTAGGGAAAACGTGTAGTGGGAGCATCAGAAATATTGTAACCAGAAGAAATGGACCAATCTGGTTTCTGAAGGAGTGAGTGCACCACACTAGCCAGTATAAAACATCTCCCACTTCTGTGCTCAGTGCTCCCTCTTCCAGAAGAAGACTGGGACCTGCTTCTGGCCAGAAATGTTAAGACAATTCCTTGAGATTCTTTTTTTTTTTTTTTTTTTTTTAATTTTTAAAAGCTCTTTCTTTTCATTTTTTAATTATAGCTTTTTATTGACAGAACATATGCATGGGTAATTTTTACAACATTGTCCCTTGCACTCACTTCTGTTCCAACTTTTCCCCTCCCTCCCTCCACCCCCTCCCCTAGATGGCAGGCAGTCTTATATGTGTTAAACATGTTAAAGTAAATCTTAGATACAACATGTGTGTGCAGAACCATACAGTTTTCTTGTTGCACAAGAAAAAATGGATTCAGAAGGTAAAAATAACCTGGGAAGAAAAACAAAAATGCAAGTAGACCACATCCTTGAGATTATTTAATATCTGATTTTCCTCAATATCTGATTTTCTTTATCAAGAGTGTATTTCTAACAACAAAACCTCAGTTTCCTGATCTATTCAAGGAGTAAGTTAGACTAAATGGTCCAGTTCTGAATCCTAAAATCCAAGAAATCCCTCCTCCTCTCTGAACCTTATTTTCCCCTTCTCTAAAATGGGCATAATAATACTACCACAAATACCTAGAGGATCACAGGATTAGAGATTTAGAGTTGGAGGATATTGAAGAGTTCATCATTTTACAATAAAGAAACTGAGATATAGACATACAAAATTTTGGAAATTGCAAAGTACTATAGAACTCAGCTATTATTCTTATAACAACTTATATCCTTTATTTTTATCTATATGTGACTTTAGTACTTCCCTTTGGTACTAATATTAAAATTTATAACACATCTTCCTAAATTATCACTTACTCCATAGTCTACCCCTGCTCCAAACCCTTCCGAGGCTGCCTACTTCTAATATCCTTGACCAATTGTATGGCCTTTCATGAATCCACTCTCCCTTATTCCACATCCCTCCCTGCCATCCAGCCATTATACATCTGGACCCCTAGACCTCCCCTCAGAAGTTGGGACTCTCCTCCCTAATTGGAGGTTGAGTGGATTTAATTCTAGACTCCTCTGATCTAGAAGCAAAATGAAAATATGTAGAAGTTGTCAGAGGCATTGGATGAGCAATCAGAATCTGGGAATTGTAATCCCAATCCTCCTTTCATTCACTATAGGCCACTGGACAAATCATTTCAGGTTTCTCCTCTGTGGGAATAGGATAAGTAGGCTGCCCTGTTATCCCTTTGGCCCTGGCCATTTCTGCAGTTGTACTGAAGATGATGACAGGGATCCTGCAGGGGATGACTTATATTGTAGAACTTCTTTTGTTGTGGTTTAGTTATTTTTCAGTCACGTTCTACTCTTCAAGACCACTTTTAGGGGTTTTCATCACAAGAATACTCTACTGATTTCCCATTTCCTTCTCCAGCTCATTTTACAGATGAGGAAACTGAGGCAAGCAAGGGTAAGTAACATGCCCAAGGTCACCCAGATAGTAAGTATCTGAAACTGCCTTTGAAATCAGGTCTTCTCAACTCCAGGCCCCACAATTCCTCCACTGTACCACCCAGCTGCCCCAGGACTGCCATAGGATTTCTATTTACAAAAAGTGATTATTTTTTCCATCTTTGCAATAAACCCATAGGAGAAAAGAGCAAGATGATATGTCACCTATTTTGGGAATATTTCTATCTGAATATTATCTAAAAAAAGATGAGAACACAATGAAAATAATATCTTTTTTTTCTAAATAGATAACAATAGTCAACAGATCCAGAATATAGTCATGGATAAACCACAGTATTTACGGCATTGATATCAAATCATTGATACTGATTAAGCAATATGGACCTGGATAGGTGAAACAGCTTAGTAAATTACGTAGTCACTAAGTATTTAATAAGCTCCTACTATGTGCCAGGTACTTTGATAAATTCAGGGATTACAAAAAGAGGTAGAAAACAGTCCTTACCTTTAAGACTTAATTGGGATGGCCAGGGACAAAAGCATGCAGACACTTATACAAATGTACTATGTACAGGATAAATATGACATAAACATCCTGAAATTAAGTGGAGTAGTAGAAAGTGGAATTTTGACTGGGATTTGAAGACAGCCAGGGAAAACAGGAGGCAGGGATGAGGAGGAAGGGCATTCTGGGCACTAGGGGACAAGCAGAAAAAATGCCTAGAGCTGAGGAACAGAATGTCTTATTCAAAGGAATAGCAACAAAGCCAGTATTACTGAATGGAAGAGTATGCAGGGCAATAGAAGATATAAAAGATCTGGAAAGATATGTGTGGAGGAGGAGGAGGAGAATTGGCAGGTATGAGGGCTTTGAATGCCAAACAGGTTAGTGTATTTGATCCTGCAGGTGATAAGAAGCCAATGGAGTTGACTGAATAGGGGGTTTACATGGTCAGACCTTGTACTTATAAAAAATCGTTTTGGAGGATATGGAAGATGAGATATAATGTATAGAAGTAAAGGAGCACAATAGCCTAGTGTTTAATAAATCCAAAGATCCCAGCCATTAGAGAAAAAAACCTCACTATTCTACAAAAAGTATTGGGAAAACTAGAAAACAGTCTTTAGACCAATATTTTACACTATTATATCAAGATAAAGTCCAGGGGTATAATGATAACTTACCTGAACTCCTTGAATGATTAGCATTTTTACTTTTACTCCATCATGCCAACCCATCCCTGTAATCCTGAATCCTTTGCTGCCATTTTTGAACTCCATTTTCTATTCCCCATCAGCTGCTCAGATATTCACATCCACACAACCAAATCCAACCCTCATCCCCTGCCCTAAACTTCCACTCTGACTAATCAGTCCCTATGCATGAAGTGCTTTCACTTCATTTCCACCTTCTGGATTCCCTGCCATAATCTAGTCAGCTAAAGTCTAGCTTTCTGCAAGAAACCTAGTCATTCTTAATCCTAGAGCCTTCCTGATGAGACAAACCCAATTTATCCTGTATATATCTTGTTTGTGTGTGGTTATTTGCATATTATCTCCCTCAGATTGTGAGATCTTTGAGAGAAGGGATTCTTTTCTGTTTTTTTTGTTTGTTTGTTTGTTTTTTGTTTGTTTGTTGTTGTTGTTGTTTTTATTAATTCCAATGTTTAGCACAGTGACTAAAGCATAGTTGGACTGACTAACATGTTGAAGGAAGTATAGGAAAACAAGTACAGTATTGTATTGTTGGTAGAGTTTTGGTTTTATATTGGTTTGGCCAATCTAGAAAGAAAAAGCAATTTGGAACCATGCCCTCAAAGCTATTAAATTGTGCATTCTCTTTGACTTAGTGACACCACTGCTAGCTATATATTTCAGTGCTATCCAAGAAAAAGGAAAGGGAGAAATGGGTGTAAAAATATTCAAAGCACTTCTTTTTATGGTGTCAATCAAAAACTGAAGAGGGAATATCACTTGGGGAGTAATGGCTAAACAACACATGGTACTTGCATATGATAGAATATTATTGTGATGTAAGAAATGAAAAAGGGAATTTTTTTCAGAGAAAACTTGGGAAGAATTGATCAGAGTAAAGAGAAGCAAAAAAAAAACAAAACAATTTATATGATGGCAACATTAGAATTTTGTTTCCTCATTATCTACTCTAATTCCTTTAATCTTTTTCTTCTCTTATTGCCAAAGCTAACATTTGTAATACAATATTGAATAACAATGGTGATAGTGGGCAATTTTGTTTCACCCCTGATCTTATTGGGAATGCTTCTAGTTTATCCCCATTATATATGATGCATTCTGATTGTTTTTGATGCTACTGATTATTTTAAAGAAAATTCCATTTATTTCTATACTTTCTAGGGTTTTTAATAGGAATGGGTGTTAGATTTTGCAATGACAACATTATAAAGATAATCACCTTTGAAAGACTTAGGAACTTAGATCACCACAATCATGACTAAGTATGGTTCCATTTCTTGATGAAACATATTACCTACCTCCAGAAAAGATGATAGATTCAGAATAAAAATATATGTATATTACTACTAATATATACATACATACATACATACATACACACATATATACATACATACATACATATATATATATATATTTGTGTTATCCAAAAATTGGACAAGAAAGCCACCTATCATATCTAAATCTTCATTTTCAAAATGTTAAATAGTCAAGAGGTAAGCACAGATTCCTAGGATACTCCACTGAGGACATCCTTCCAAGTTCATATGAATCCTCAATGACTATTCTTTCAGTCCAAATCTATAATTATACTATTGTCCAACCTATTTCTCTCCATTCTTTTCAGCAAAAATGAAATGAGATATTTAGCCAAACAATTGGCTAAAATTAAGGCAAAATAAATGTATAACATCCCCTTGATCTACCTATTTTGGGAGACCTCAAAAATCTCTCAGAAAATGAAAGAAGAAAAGTCTGCTCTGACCTGTTCTTAGTGAAATTATTCTGATTTTTGGTGATTATATTGTTCCTTTTATTTTTTTTAAATGTTAACTATCTCTTTAATAATTCTGAAATACAACTGTGGTCTCATTGCTTTGGACTTGGAAATAGGAAGAGGCTGAATTCTATTTCAGACACGTACTAGTTGTGTAATCCTGGGCAGGCCACATAGCCTCTATCTGTCTCAGTTTCCTCATCTGTCAAATGGGTATAATAGTAGCATCTACCTCCTCGAGTTGTTGTAAGAATGAAATAATATTTGTAAAGCCATTAGCACTGTGCCTGGCACAGAGTAAGACAACAGATACTTTCTTTCTCTCTTCTCTTCTACAACCTCCCTACAATGCAGATCCATATAGACCTTCCACCTGGACCTACCCAACCTGCATGAATCTTGTCCTTGTCTCTCTTTAAGTTGAGTGTCTATCCATCCTGCTCGTGACCCACCCTGATTTTTTCTGATATCCTAAAGATACTAGGGTAGCACATAGTCTGCTTGTAGGCCACTAATCATAGTGGTCATGTGACCATTTTTAGTCATCTAATTTCCTAAGAATTCCCTTTACTCCAGTTTTTCTTCAAAGGTCTTCACTTGTTCAATGTTCCAGCAGACTCACACCCATCCATAACCCTTCCTTGCCCATAGCGTGATGTTCATTTCTCATTTTTTTAGAGAACACACTGTTCTATGATTCACCTCCATACAACAACACTGATAGGATATTAGTATTTAAAGCTGGATCTTCATTTCTAGAAAAGAATTTGAGGTCCCTAAAAGAGCTTTGACATTTCCTGAAATTCCAGGCCACCTCTTCCTCCTGGACTTAGGAAGACACTGTCCTTTTAATTCTAGGCTTAACTCCTTGCCTTTTTTCTACCGCATGTCAACACACATTCTTCATTCTCTTGGTTTTTCCTTCGTCAATGGCTAGGTGAATGGTGATGGGTCCACTGTGTCCAATGCCTTGATGGAAGCAGCACAAATGTTTTCTACACACAGTGGCATCTGGACGACCTCTCCATCCACAGGGAATCCTTCATCTTAAGATTCTGTGCTGGATTTCCTCCACTGTAATGATAAACACCTTTAGCAAACACATGTCTTCCTGCTTTCTGCCTCACTTGTTATTTACGATCACAGCTGTAGAACAAGTTTATCTTACTTGTAATATCTTTGAAGGGATCTAAAGCGGTTTTGATGTATGGATTGAAGACATGTTATTGAACAAGAATCTTTAAGATCAAATTTTACTCAACCAAATCATTTTTTAAAATAAGTAACAAACAGTAAGCACAGTGGGATCACTTCATCATCTACATCTTTCAGTGAACTGTCTTCTGATGTCTTGTCTCCTCCCTCTCTCTCTCAGAACATCCAGTAACTTGCCAAATCTTTCCATTTCTACCTCTATAACATCTTCTCCCTTCTCGCTACAACATGCTCACCACCTTAGTTCATCTTCTTTTCCCTGAACTAGTGCAATGACCTTCTAATTGATCTCTCCCAACTCCAATCTGTCGTTCACACAGCTGCCAAAGTCACTTTCCTTTGTTGAAGGTTTTGACAATGTCCCTCCTTTAAACCCCAGTTGTTTTTAGCAGCTTGATGGCTCAGTGAACAGTGTGATGGGCCTGGAGTCAGAAAGATCTGAGTTTAAATATAGCCTCAAACACTTCCTAGTTGTGTAACCCTGAGCAAACTGCTTAACAACTGTTTGCCTCGGTTTTCTCATCTGTAAAATGGAGATAATAATAGCACTTACCTCCCAGGCTTGTTGTGAAGATCAAATGAGATAATAGTTATAAAGTGCTTAGCACAGTGCCTGGCACATAGTAGGTGCTATAAATGATGATGATGATGATAATGAAATACAAATTATTTGTTTGACTCTTAAAGTCCTTTAAAACCTGGCCCAAATCTCCCTTCCAGTTTCATTACTTTTCTTCCCACTTCTCAGGCTTAACTGATGGATCTTCTTACTTTTCCTCACATGCAATTCTTTCTCCTGTTATACTGACTATCCCCCTTGCCTAGAATGCATTTACTTCTCACTCTTGCCTCATAGTATCCTTATTTCCTTCAAGATTCAGATCAAGAACCCATTTTCTTGAAGTCTTTCCTTTATACTAGTGCTCCCCCTCCCAAGCTATCTGGCATTTATTTTGTATTTACTCTGTATTTATTGTTTATTCGGTCGGGCTCGGCTCTACTGCGAATCCTACAAACCATGAGGTATTCTTGGCAAAGACACTGAAGTCATTTGCTATTTGCTTCCCCAGTGGATTAAGGTGAATGAAGTTAAATGACTTCTATAGTTAGAAAGTGTTTGAGGCTACACTTGAACTCAGGTCCTCTTGACTCCAGGCCCGGCACTCTATCCACCTTGCTGTCTAGCTGCTATTAGAAATATTTTAGTGTTTATAGAAATTTTTTTTCTTACCAATAGCCTCGTTAAGGTATGAGCCTCGTAGTAGAATCCCTGGGTCAAAGGGTTTATCTATTTTTATCACTTTATTTATTGTGTATATGTCTGGTTATTTATATATTGTCTCTCCTGATAGATTGTAAGCTCTTTGAGGGCAGGAACTGATCCATTTTTGTCTTTGTATATCCAGTGTTTGGTACCCAGGAGGAATATAATAAAGTGTTGTTGATTAATTAATTCTATGGAATATTACTTGTGAAAGCCTACTGTTTAGACTGCAAGCATTTATTAAGCACCTACCATGTACCACACAGCTGTGCTAACAACTAGGGATACAAAAAAAGGCAAAATCCAGTTCTTGTCCAATGTAGGAAACAACCTGTAAGTGGCTGTGTATAAACAAGACTCGCCTCTCGTGGAACATGTCCATGAGAGTTTAATTTATGGTTCTCATAAAACTATGCATAGGTGGGAGAGAAGACGGAGCGGTTAGGAGTTGTTGACGTTCTCTTGGTTGGCTTTTTTGGCAACACAATAATCACACTCTAATAATACATTACAGAATTTTTGTAAGAATCAAAGTCAAGCTCATAGGTCTTGGCTTGAAGATTCTTCCTTTTTAAAAAATAATTGCAACATTTTCTTTATTCTGGAGCCATGGAGTCCAAGGGACTCCCTCTGCCTGTTCTTAGTCAACTTTCTTTTTTTTTATTTATTTATAAATTTTTTTGACAGTATATATGCATAAGTAATAATTTTTTTAAATAACATTATCCCTTGTATTCATCTTTCCAAATTATCCCCTCCCTCCCTCTCCTCCCTCCCCTTGATGACAGGCAATCCCATACACTTTACATGTGTTACAGTATAACCTAGATACAATATATGTGTGTAAATCCCATTTTCTTGTTGCACATTAAGTATTAGATTCCTAAGGTAAAAGTAACCTGGGTAGATAGACAATAGTGCTAACAATTTACATTCACTTCCCAGTGTTCCTTCTCTGGGTGTAGTTATTTCTGTCCATCATTGATCAACTGGAAGTGAGTTGGATCTTCTTTATGTTGAAGATATCCACTTCTATCAGAATACATCCTCATACAGTATCATTGTTGAAGTGTATAATGATCCCCTAGTTCTGCTCGTTTCACTCAGCATCAGTTGATTTAAGTCTCTCCAAGCCTCTCTGTATTCCTCCTGCTGGTCATTTCTTACAGAGCAATAATATTCCATAACCTTCATATACCATAATTTACCCAACCATTCTCCAATTGATGGACATCCATTAATCTTCCAGTTTCTAGCTACAACAAAAAGGGCTGCCACAAACATTTTGGCAGATACAGGTCCCTTTCCCCTCCTCAGTATTTCTTTGGGATATAAGCCCAATAGCAGCAATGCTGGATCAAAGGGTATGCACAGTTTGATAACTTTTTGGGCATGGTTCCAAATTGCTCTCCAGAATGGTTGGATTCTTTCACAACTCCACCAACAATGCATCAGTGTCCCAGGTTTCCCACATCCCCTCCAACATTCATCATTATTTGTTTCTGTCATCTTAGCCAATCTGGCAGTCAACTTTCTAATGTCATTGATGGTGGCTCAGTCATCATGTCTACCAGGCCTTTAGGATTCAAGGAGGTGGCTCATCTGCCCGGATGCCATGAATTTAAGAGAATCTAAAGGCTCTCTTACTCTCTTCTGTCTCAGGTGTGAATTTCCTTTGGATTGGTTGGTGGTTTGATTTCAGACCTAGGCCCCAGGTCTAATAACATCCAGTTCAGCAGCCTTTTCATCACACTGCATATTCTAGGAAGTTCTTACTTACAGAGTTAAAGGAATAACTTTCTTTGCTTGTAACTAAAGATAGGATTATCTGGGAGATATTTTCTTATCTAATTAGGATCCAGCTAATGAGAAACTTTGCATAGTTTGTCTAGTTGATACATCTCTGCAAAGATTATATTCACTATCCTTTCTTCATCTCTGTTTTTTTTTCTCCCTCCCCTCCTTTCAAGCTTTCCTTCCAAACTCCCCACATCTTTTTTTTATCTCTCCCTTTCTCTATTCTCCCCTTTTCTATCTCATCCTCTATCTTATCATTTGAAGCCCCAAGAATTAGCAATCATGAATATTCATGATTCATGAATCTATTCCTTCTATATGTCTTTTTCCATCAATCATTTGGGCAGCTGTGAGCAGACAAGTGAGGGACAATTAAGTGGCCCCGTGGATAGAATATTGAGGAAGATACTATGTAAAGCTGAGAAAGTTACTTATGTCTATTTGTCTCAGTTTCCTTAACTGTAAAATGAGCTGGAGAAGGAAATGGCAAACAATTCCAGTATCTTTGTCCATAAACCTCAAATGGCTTCAGATATTACCAAAATAGCTGAACAACAACAAGAAGAAGACTAGTGATGAGAAACTTGAGTTAGTTAGGAAATTATTGTAGTCATCCAGTTCAAATCTGATAACCTAACTAGGATGGTGATTGTGCAAATTTAAAAAAGGGTACGTATATGAGAGATGTTGTAAAGAAAGATTTGGCCATGTGGGATGTGAGTCAAGAAGGACTCCAAGGTTCCATTACTTCTTTCTCAGCCCATCTGCAGGCTCTCTGAGGTCATGGGCTATGTCTTCCATTTCTTTTGGCTCTGAGCCTAGATAAGGGAGACATATGATAGGCATTCAGGACAAATTAGTTGATTATGAAAGAGACAGTTCATTCTTCTGAGCCTTCCCTAGCAGTCTGCTCCTACAGTTTCAATATAGAAGAGAAGGGATTTGGGGGAAAGAAAGTTGAAAACTCAGTGAGGATTTACTGGGGTAGCTCATCTCCACAGATATTTATGAAATGTTATTATAGCATGCTAAATATCGTGAGTGCCAAAATAAAACTGAAAAAAAGCTGCAATTGAAGATAGATTTTCAAGGGCTTCTTAAAGATATGATACCTAAAGTTTTAGAAAATTATTTTAGCTAATATCCAGAGAAAGAACTATGAAGTCTGAATGAAGATTGAAGCATACTATTTTCATTTTTTTTAGCTTTTTCTTTTTCATGTTTTTCCCTTTTGTTCTGATTTTTTTTTACAAAATAATTAATGTGGAAATGTTTAATATGATTATACCTGTATAGTCTATATCAGATTGCTTAACATCTTGGGGAGGGGGGGCAGGAAGGAGAAAAAAATATTCAAAATCTTATAATAAATAAATGTTGAAAACTCCCTGTAAGTAGAAAAAATAAAATACTATTAAGTTGGGGGGAGAAGAAAATTATTTTAGTAGGTATGTGAAGGTTAGATTGATGAGAAAATAGCCCATGGATAGGGACTGTAATAATAATAATGAGTATAATAACAATAATAATAGCTAACATTTATTTAGCACTTACTTTGTGCTAGACACTATGTTAAATGCTTTATAATTATTACCTCATTTGATTCTTACAACAACCCTGGGAGATAGGTACTATTATGATCTCTCTTTTATAGATGAAGAAACTG